>NC_056718.1:22281786-22324286 GCF_018831695.1 Puntigrus tetrazona
TGAATATAAATATATTCATGTAAATGCATGTAAATATTTTCACAATATGCAGTATGTGTGTGTCTTGATATATACATAATAATAATATCATTATGTATAATTTTTTCCCCCGCAAATTAGATGCTTCTTATTGATTTATTTATTCATTCTATATTCAGCGAAGCTCTGTTCTGTTCTATGTTGCTGTAGTATTTCCTGATTTTTTGTCTTGTAGCTTAGGCGGTGCAGGGTTACCGTGTGCATGCTGGCCTGATCTACAGAGAGCTAGTTCACTGCCTAGCCGTACAGGAAGCGGGTAACCATGGTGATATTTACCTCAGCTCCATGCTTGGCTGCGGCGCTCTCAGATAAGGTCCTGTTGGAATCGTTTCTGGCCAATCTGGCTCCTGACGGAGTTCGCCGCGTCCCCTGGACCTCATTTGTGCACCTGTATGAGGAAAATCATAGTGATTACATTCTTCAAATGGCCGAGGAGTGATTGACCCGTTATAAGTGCCATACAGTCGGGCGACCTGCTCATGCATTAAAAATGACATTTAAGAGATTACATTGTAGAAGTTGTAGTCTTTGTAATGTGCTGCAGTGAATATGTTTAATGGAGGAAACTCCTGAGTGATGTGACACCATTAGCCTGATAAAAAATGATTTGTATGGAGTTCATTTTTATCTCAGAGCATCTTTGCTTGCATTTGACTTCACTTAGAATGAATTGACCTATCACTGAAGTCCGTACCCTTTGGGCTGTACTGCCAACTCAGACAGGCTTTTCAGACCTTCCTATAGCAATGCACAGAATATTATTTTTTTTAAGTTTAGTTTTGTCAATTATTGTAGTTTATTATATATATATATATATATATATATATATATATATATATATATATATATATATATATATATATATATATATATATATATATATATATATATATATATATATATGTATATATATATATATATATATATATATATATATATATGTATATATATATATATATATATATATATATATATATATATATGTATATATATATATATATATATATATATATATATATATATATATATATGTGTGTAAAAAAACAGATGTGTATTACAATTATTTAGAAATTATTTTAAATTATTTAAACGTATTATATATATATATATATATATATATATATATATATATATATATATATTGTTTTCAAGAAACTCATATCTTAAAAGTATTTGGATATTGTATAAATAAGCATTTAATTACATTTCATTTCATTTAAATGATTATTTGACCCTTCACTAAACTCTGCTTACTTATTTTATTGTATTACGATTTATTTTGACATTCACCACACATTTAAAAAATGCAATTTAATTTATTTTTATGTGTCATTGTTTATTATACAATTATTTATAATTTTCTGTTTTATATATTAGTATTTTAGGGGTAAATTATGCGCTCTATCGACTGATACATACCGACACAATGTTTATTATTAATATCCAAGCGTTCCAGCGCCTTTTGGTTGGTGACAAGTGAATAAGGGCTTTTTGCAGCGAACTGTTTAGCGAGTTGGATCTGCGCTGTTTGTCTTGCATCACGAGCGTGTTGTGTGCTCGCCGTGTCCTTCACTCCCCACGGACCAGAAAGACAGTCCTCCCTGTAACTAGACGCTCGCTGCAGAAAAAATCCCAGGCCGCAGCCGACTACAAACGGTAAACTTCTTTGTGCTGAAGAGCACGAGCGCATTTATTTATTTATTCATTTATTTTTGGCTGCTCAGGACACACACACACACACACACACACACTATCCCAGGCTGTTTTCTGTTGAGTCAGGGAAGCCATCTGCCACACAGCGATAATGGCCCGCCAGGGACGCGCGGCCTGGTATAACCAGAGATGAATTAAAATGCCAGAAAATAGCGAATGCCTGGCTCCGCTCGAGTCCTAGCACGTTTTACAGTGTCTGTCATCAGCCGCCCCCACCGATGTCAGCAGATGCCCGTAAAAAGTCCGAAATGTGCATTTTATGCGTTTCTCACCAGGGCCGCGGGAAAATTTGATATGCAATATTGTGTTTTGATACAATCGCGCTTATAAAAAGCCGAGCCGGGTGAGGAAGATTTAACATTTGGCGACAGCTGGGTGTAGGAAATGCATAGGATTATTACAGCGGAAAATACCACGTCATAAATGATGCATTTTTACGAGGATTAGAAAACACTCGGGAGATGAACGGGGCAAAAAAAAAAATGGAAAGAGAGCGAGAGGCGGCGAAGAATTATTAGGTTTTATAACGCGTCGAGAAGCGCGTCGGGTTCGGGAAACGAGGTAACCGTTGGTCAGCGTGAGGCATAAATCAATCCTGAGAGAACAACAGCTTTGTTTAGTCTCCAGCAATTTATGCCTTCAGTTGTTCATGCAAAGTTGTGAACTAGGACAAAGTTGAGGTAGGTGGGCTTCGAAAGTCTGGAGGGACAGAGAGTCTGATGTGTTCTTTTTTATCTCCCTGGATCTCTCCATTGGGATTTTTTGAAGAGAAGCAGACTTTGTTTGGGTATAGCTTAGGGTCAGTGTGTCTCTGCTGCTTCTGTTAATTAGGTTTAAATTCGGGGTTTAAAGATGCCATACTGTATTTCAGAAAAATGTGTCTTATATATTTACAGCCATTTTATTTTATTTTATTTTATTTTGTTTTGTTATTTTATTAAAATAATTTATGTAATTAAATTAAATTAAATTAAATTAAAAACAGTGGTAGTTGGTAAATTAGGTCCTATTTATTTATTTATGTATTAATTTATTAATTCATTCTTAAATATTTGTTTATATCACCCTTGTTATTGATTTCATACAAACTGATGAATAATTTTTTTTTTCTGCTAAATTAGGTCCTTATTATTCATTAATTAATTTATTTATTCATTCATCTAAGTATTTATGCATCCTTATATTTGTTTATATCAACCGTGATATTTATTTCATAAAAACTGATTAATTTATTTATTGTTTTCCGGTAAATTAGGTCCTAATTATTCATTCATTCATTCCTTTATTCATTCATCTAAGTATTTATGCATCCTTATATTTTCTTATATCAACCGTGATATTTATTTCATAAAAAACGATGAATTTATAATTTTTTTCCTGGTCCTATTTAGGTCCCATTCATTCATTTATCCATTCATTCCTTTATTCTTTCACCTAAGTATTTTAGCATTATAATATTAGTTCATATCAACCATGATATCGATTTCATACAGACTAAAGAAAGTTTTTTTTTTTTTTTTTTCAAACCTTGGGACATTGGGAATTTTTTTGATATATACAGTATTTTTTTTCCCATTTATATACTTTTATATTTTTCATTCAAATAATCCGTTACAGTATTTTAATATCATTTCCAGTTTCCAGTTCCAAAATTAAAAATGTATTTTATTTAAAGCTATTTTTTCTAATTTGTTTAAGTGCATCTTCACAGATTTTACGAATTGGTTACGGCTCGGTTATTTTAATACCTCAAATGAAACCGAATGTAAACGGCAGCTGTATCATTTGATCCGAAACCGATTTTAAATGGCTACAGTTCAGTAGTTTTACTTCTTGCGTTGTCCCAGAACCCAAGAATGGGTACGGTCTTGAAACGTATCGATCAAGCCGGAGAGGTTTTCCGCGGCAGCACTTAAACGTAAAGCAGACGCGGGCCGGGTCCGCGGCACTTACCCTCTGCATGCGCACGCTCCGGTCATGATGAGATGTTTCGTTTGTTGATGATGTCAACGTGCAGCGTAACCCCACAACAAATTGGCTTTGGGCCCGAGGTGACAGAGATGCATGATGGGTAAATTGATGAAGTAAAGCGCGGGTCAGGGGGGATAATGGAAGAGAGGAAAACTCGGCGGCCGGAGCAGAGGGTTGATGACGAGGTCTTTTCCATTAACTCAGGGGTTTTGAGAGCGACGCAGGGTTAACTCGTCTCTCTGGAGCTCTCCTCATACATCTGGCCGGATCGCTCCGCCTGCCTCTTTGACACCGCATCTCAACTCAATAAAAGTTGAGCAAAGAAAAGCGAGTGAAGCAAAGTCTCTAAACTTCCTCCGCTATTAATCTTAACTCCAGTTGGAATGTCATGGAATGTTATTTTTTCCCGAGTAGCTTCATTCTTCTAGAAAACGACCGATTAATTTGGAGTAAATGTCAGACCTTGGTATTTCATTATTTTAATTTATTTTATAATTAGCTTTAAACTGTCGTTTTAGTTTAGCTCATATGTATTTTATTTTAACAATTGGCTGTTGGAAGTTAATTGTGGATTGCTTGAAATTGACAGCTTTATTTGGAGTAAATTTGCATAACTGTTTTATTCTATTTTATGAATTGGCCGTTAACCCTTTAAGACCGAGAGCGTTTTTTGGGGCGCCTATTTTTAAGTCTAGTTTATTTAAATTCTTAATGTTCCTGTTTTGTTTTGTTTTTTCTTACGGATTTCCAGAATTTTAAGAAAAACGCAAGCAATAATTGTGTGCTCAAACAGAAACTACGGACGTTTGGATTTTTTTTTCTTTAGAAAGTTGCATCTGGGCGTGTCTTCATATAACATTCCCCCGAGCAAGTTACAGCCATTTAGTTTAATATCGTTATAGCCGCTTTTCAATTAAAAATGAGTCTATTTAGTTTACTAACAATGTAGTCGAAAAGCATTTAGGGAGAAAGAAGATAATAACAAAAATCTACAAAATAGTAGAAAAATCTAAGTAAAAAGACTTTTTCAGAGAAATATATTTTTATTCTGTTAATTGTTAGAAAATTACAACTTAATTTGGAGTAAATTTGCATCAATTTAAATATTTTTTTATTTAAATTAAATGCCTAATTTGAAGTACATGTACTTCCTATTTTTTATTATTTTATTTTATCAAAATATTTTTCTTCTACTACTATTATTACTACCAACAACAATAATAATAATAATAATTATTATTATTATTGTTGTTGTTGTTGTTATGTTGATTTTGTATTAGTATTAGTATTTTATTAGTGTTAAGTTTTATTAGTATTTTCTTAAATATGAATACATATTTAGCAATCATGTTATTTTATTTCATATGTATTTTATTTTATTAATTGGATGTTTGAAGTTAATTATAAATTCCTATAAAATGACAGATTAATATGATGTAAATTTGCATCACTTTTCATTGCATTATTTTCGTTTATAATATTATATAATTTTTACATTTTATTTTTGAATAGGCTATTTTTAGTCAAAACAATGTAGTCGAAAAACATTTAGGAGAAAGATCATTTTTGGAGAAATATATTTTTATTCTGTTAATTGTTAGAAAATGACCACTTAATTTGGAGTAAATTTGCATCACTTTAAATATTTTTTTTATTTAAATTAAATGCTTAATTTGAAGTACATGTACTTACTATTTTTTATTATTTTATCAAAATAACAAAATCCGACACATGTTGTGAACTGTATTTAGACATGTCCTAAATATTGTTATCGGGGTTGGAAAAATGACAAATACATCAAATAAATGTAAAGTAAGTTGACTTATCAAATATTCAATTAGACCTCCTGAAGTTGATCCAAATATAAAAATACTCAGCAAATATGCT
Organism: Puntigrus tetrazona; assembly: GCF_018831695.1. Lineage (NCBI taxonomy): Eukaryota > Metazoa > Chordata > Actinopteri > Cypriniformes > Cyprinidae > Puntigrus > Puntigrus tetrazona. The sequence continues at coordinate 22,287,397 of NC_056718.1, forward strand.
GTTTGATGAAGCCCTTTAATCTTTCTAATATTTTTGGCCTGGGTTTAAATCTCATTTTACGATACACTGTAAATGGAGAAATTTTAATGAAGGCATTTAGCGACTGTCTCCGCGACACTTCTAGTTTTCTTGCTCTTATGCTAAATAATTAATCACCAATCCTAGTCTGACATGAGTACTTCTAAGAACTGGAGAAATACTGATTATAAGAGCCAGACTCCTTCACAATGTGTAATTAGAGCCTCATAATTTCAGCCAAGCAGAAAAAACGCAGAGCAAATCGCAAAAAGCGGAAAAAAAGCGGAAACCTGACATAAACACACACACTAGTATCATTTACATATTTTAATTACAGTTATTCAAATTTATATTAGGGTGGAATTTTTTTTTTTTTTTTTTATCGTGAATAGAAGCAAATAAGAATCTGGAATTGGTATGAAGTAAAATTGAATTTGTAGCAACATAAAATGACCCATTAAATCCAGGGTTTATGAAGCCAAGTAATTGGCTCTACTTTTCCTAATTTATTTAGCATTTTCTCTGTTTTAAGGTGGTCTTTGCTTCTCACGGTCGGTGAGATTGACCAGCTGCTGTTGATAGACGCTGTTTTGAGTCATGAAGCCTGATCCGAGTTGCATGTATTGTTGTCTTCACAGGCGGCGGGTCTTTCTCCCGGAGAGACGCAGACTCCGAGTCTCCTGTTGGCTCCTGGAGTGAGATGGGGCCAGACCCCCATCAACCAGTCCACCCCGTGGGAGACCGACGAGCCCCCCGCCAAGCAGCACAGAGAGAGCGACGGCGCAGGTACGTCAGCACTGGACAACGTTTGCCTCGGAGGAGTTGCTCTCCTTGTTGTGTTCCTCGTCTGAAAGTGAAAGCTTTGGATGAAAACTGCAGCTATGCTACGCATAAATGATTTCAGAAATTCTTCTTCTTTTTTTTTTTTTTTAGAAAAGATCAGAACTTAATTTGTAAACTTTTTGTGTTGTTTTAAAATGTCAAAAGTTTTCTATTTATTCCTGTGATGCAAAGATTACTTTTCTGCATCATTACTTCAGTGTCACATTATGCTTACACATTATACATATTATTATTATTATTATTGAAAACTTTTTTACAATAATATATTAAGTAAAAATATTTTTCTTCTTCTTCTACTACTATTACTACTACTAACAACAACAACAAAAATTATTATTATTATTATTTATTTTGTATTCGTATTAGTATTTTATTAGTATGTTAAGTTTTATTAGTATTTTCTTAAATATGAATACATATTTAGCAATAATTTTATGTTATTTCATATGTATTTTATTTTATTAATTGGATGTTTGAAGTTAATTATAAATTCCTACAAATGACAGATTAATATGATATAAGTTTGCATCACTTAATGCATTATTTTGATTTATAATATTATTATTAATTAATTTTTTTATTTTATTTTGAATAGGCTATCTATGGTTAATTATAATATTTAATTTTAGTTAATAATTTAACAAATAAGTAAATCTAGGGCGCATCTATTATTTTATCACATTATTTTCTTATTTATATGTTGTGCATTTTATATGCATAATAATATATTTTTTTGCTAACACTTTATTTTACAGTTACACCTATTTGTTGCTTATTAGCATGCATATTATTCGATTATTGGCCATTTATTAGTAATAATTAAGCACATATTAATGCCTTATTCTACACCCCTAATCCTACCCAATACCTAAACCTAACAACTACCTTAAAAGTATATTATAAATAAGAAGCAATTGAACAATGTATGGAGGGAAAAGTCATACCCATTTTTTTTTATTGCTGATTTTCTACATTCATTATTAAAAGCGACTTTTATTACAAATGAAGCACCTCACACTTGTGGATTGTTCAAATGCTTGCGCTAGAGGTGTGTCTTCGTACGGAATGTAGCGGCTTCTTGACCAATCAGCATCCAGAACTAGCTCTGTTCTCATATTCGTGAAATCACCATATTGACACGAACCTAGTTAAGGCGTTTCCCTGCTCAAATGAGCTTGCACGAGGTCGTTTGTGTTGGCTTTTTAGACGTTGCTTTGAAATTGATCACGCCGCAGCATCAAACACATGAAATCGAGGCAGTAATGAGGGGCCGACCAAAGTAATGCGCGTTACACGGACGTTTCCTCGCATCAACGATCTGTTAATAAAGACGGACTGGCCTTAGCCTCTCCTGAGTGATTATACGTGGGAAATCAGACATCGCTCTCGAAGAGGACAGTTGCATGTGTTTCGCACGGGCTTCTCTCAAGCCCCCCGGGGCCTCCACGGGGGCCCCCTGCTGAGGCGTTTAAGCAGGAGCCGAAGTCTCGCAGAGGGAGGGATTGTTAGCATTGTGTTGCGCTCTACAGGGTCCCGCTTCCGGCACCTTCCCCCGAATCACAAAGTGAGATGTCACTCAACTTCCCCTCGTTCGGTGTAACACGACATATCTGGAGCCCCGGCTCCGCGTCCCATTAGCTCAGAGACATAGCTACCTAACGACTCATCCTGACGGTTAGCAGCAAAACTTCTCCCGAACTTTCACAAAGGCTCGGGTCTCTCGCACGACGTCGATTTGCACTTTAATTTAAATTCATCACACACAAAAAAGAGAGAGACCCTTGTTATAATTAGCGGTTGATTTAACTTGAGAAAAAAGACTTTTCCTAAAGGACAAAGCGCTCTTATGAAACAACTATTTTATCCCTGTGCGCATTGTAATTATATGAGCAATCAACGCTAGGATCCATACTGCTAATTTCATTAGCTTTTCAGTGTCGAAGCCTGGGCTATAATTGAGTTTCATTCTTATTTATTTATTTCTTTAATAATCTAATGATAGATTTTTCGTCAAAAGACTTGATTGCAGTGCACAAATCTGCAGAAAGCGCTTAAATGCTCTGGGAATTACGTTTTTTGGTTAATAGCACTTTTGTGTCTAATAGACTAGGAAATATTGGACTTTCTTTTGTTAGCGTGTCCGTGGCGGTTGAAATTGAGTGCAGCTATCCTTTAGTTTGTTCTGAATTATGCACGCACCTCATTCAGGCTGCGGTGAATCTATTCCCGCTAGTATATTTCCGTCTCTTCAGACTATAGTGCGGTGAAGGCCAATGTCATGATTAATGTTTTTTAATCTTTTCCCCGCCCGGTGCATTTTGTGTTATGGACCATCATTGTTGAGGAGCTATTTTTGCCGCAGAGGAGGAAGGGCGCAGGGCCGTGAGAGCACATATACATGAGATAAATCTGCCGTGTTGCATCGTGTTTGGCAATCTGGTTTTCACCCTGTGCCCTCACGCTCAAAAAAACCTAATCTGAGGCTTGAAAGGATAGATAAGAGTCAAAATTTGAATCACCTTAATCACCCGTGGAACACAAAAGTCTGTTTTTTAACCGTACAATGAAAGGGCCCCAGCCGTATTGTGTTTTGCTGGAGATTTCGGAGCTGCGAAGATATCAGACATACAAGGATACGATCATAACCCCGAAAAGCTTTGGCAGTGCAAATAAAACAATGCAAATATTACAAACTATAACATTGAAAAGTGTGTAAATCACTTCCCTGAGCCCACTGAACCCCCTGTGGCACGCGATGGGTTTGAATAAATGGGGAGGAGACAATGTGATTGGATGTGATTGGTTCATGTGGTAAATACGGCCTTTTTTTGTTTGTGCGTGTTGTAAGGCGTTAATGGGAATACTGCTTTAGAAGAAAGAGAGTAAAGAAGTCACTCACTTGCATGTAACCACTGTGTTAGGTTAAGACGAGACTTGAAATGGGAGTTTTTAGTGAAGTAATCTCTGTCTGTGATCGATATTTACCAAGCTTTGATTACTATTGATCTTACAAAATGTAAAAGCTGTTTAAAAGTAACTATTAAAAAGAATAGTTGGAACACTAATTCACTAAATAATTGTTAATGCTTTGATTGTTTTGGAATAAATGTCAAATTCCTAAAAACACTAACTTGATGAGAATATGGATTACATTGTTAATGTTAAATATAAAAATTTTTCTTTTTTTCCTGATCGAGAAAATGTGACTAGGAAACAAATTCACATTTGAGGGACTTCGGCACCTCATTTCACCATGGTGTGTACATACAGTGAGTTATTTTTAGCAGTTTGTAACCGACAAAGACCTCTACATCTCATAAAATTCCTCCACCGTACACATGGAGACTTTTCTGCAAGGAGACGGTGGTTCTGACACGTGTACCAATCTGTAATAAGCGGCAAACTGTAGCTTCTACGATAAGAACTAAGCTAAGGGTCAGATTTTGTGACATCACATCCTGTTTTTGGTTGATTTAGACGTCTTTCATCTGTGTTGTGTTCATAGATCATCAAACCACGGCAGAGTCTTTTGAAACGAAGCAAGCCTGCCTAAATGCCCAAAAGCATTCATTTTTACTTCAACTGTTCGTTTAACATCAAGCTGATAATGTCACTGAGGGCGATGCATTACTCAAATATCTGTTTTTAGCACGAGATGACACTGCTAATTATTTATAAATTAACCGTATTCTCTGTAATACACTGAAAATAAACTTTCTCTGTCATACTTAAATATGGGAGAGGAAAGAGGCTTTGAGTTATTGTTCTAATCCAAAATTAGCACTAAATACCTCAAAATATAAATATTATAATAGTATATATATATATATATATATATATATATATATATATATATATATATATACAGTATATATATTATAATAATTTTACATAAATGCATTGGAAAAAAAATACTTGGAAACAGTTTTCACATAGAAATTTACACATTTGAGTTCTCGAACATTGTATAGCAAGACATACAACTCCACTGAATTTCCATCCAGAATGTAAAGGTAAATCACAAGGGTTTGCGGTAAGGGTTTGAGGTAAACATCCATTGACCAATGAGAATTTCGAACAGGTCCAGATTTCCAGAAATCCAATTGGCTGTATTCCCACTTGATTTCAGACTGACCAGACTCTTTCCACGAACTCAAAACGGATTTTACACTTTCATATAAATCAAACGCCCCGTCAGAGGAGGTTTCTCTAGTGTGTAAGCACCCGTAGGATCTGCTATCATAACTCTGTCTTTAAAATTATAGCAATAGTGTGGACATGAATATAAACAGTGAGAAGACGTTTTTTGCCTTTTCCGTACGCTCATGTGTTGTAACCTTGGTGCATTACTGCATCGGAGAATGACTCTGATGTGACCCTCAAAAGATGAATAATGCATGAAGAAATAAATATTTTCCAGTGGATGCCCTTGTCACAGCGGAAAATAGAGTTGTTATGAGTAAATCCCACCTCTAGAACCAAACCCTAGTTCTGTGTTGACTCAAACATCTACAGCACTAGGTCACTGCTGGAAAATGAGAATAGTCAAACCTCCATGTGCCTCTGAAGAATTTACACCACGTTAGGAGACCACCTAACTAGATATTACTTCAACTGTTCACTCTTCTTAAAAAAATATTGCATTTTTTGATGCTGTTTAGATGTCAGTGTGTGCTCATAGCTTCTACTGTACTTCTGAATAGCAGAAGTAATAAATAGCAGATCTTGGTTCACTACTGAGAGTTTACCTATGAATTATTAAAAAAACATGGTTTGTGATAATGGATTAACATCAACGATATGTCAAAATTGACCCTAGTTATTTTATTAATGCACTACTGTTCAAAGGTTAGGGTTATGAATTATTTTATGCTCACCAAGGTTGCATTTATTGGATTACAAATACAGGGGAGAAAATTTTTTTTTTTTGTTTGAGTATTATTACAATTTAAAATACTGTATTCTGTTGCATTACTTTAATGCTGTCAAATGCATCCAAGTGAAAGGTTTTTGTTTACATACTATATGTGTGTATATATATATATATATATATATATATATATATATATATATATATATATATATATATATATATATATATATATAATATATATATATATATATATATACACTGATTTATTTAATAAGTAGATATAGATATATTCTCAAATTTATTCATGCATGTGTTTGTATTCATATATTCATAATAAATATACACAGTGGACACACATATATTATATATGTAAATATATAAACAAAACATATGTAAAAAAAACCTCTTTTATTTATATATGTGATTAATCGTTTGACAGCTCTTTTTAAAATGTAGTTTATTCCTGTGTTGCAAAGCGGCATTTTCAGCATCATTATTCCAGTCTTCAGTGTCACATTATCCATCAGAAATAATTGTAATATGCTAATACGCTCAAGAAATGGTTTATTAATATCAATGCTTATTTTGTTGCGAAACCGTTCAGGTTCAAAAGAACAGCTCTTATTCGAAAGAGATCTATTTTGTGACATTATAAGTATTCTTACTGACACTTTTTATCAATTTAACTTGCCCTTGCTAAATTAAAGACAAAATTTACTTTTTAAAAAGTGACCCAAAACTTTCGAATGGTAGTGTGTAATGTTCAGGTGTTTTTGGGAACGGTTAATCAGAACGTGTTATTCTTTAAGCATCGCAAGTTACCGGCAGCCAAATGTCTATTGCACATTTTGTTTTGTTTGTTTCTCATCCTGTTTCACTTGAAAATTGTCTCATTACTAGAGGTAATATCAGCAGCAATTCACATAGACTTTAAATGAAGCTCCTCCAAATAACATCTAGAAGTTTCTTCTTTGGTGATTTAACAAGCACCTTTTTAAACCCAAGGTGCTTCTCAGTTTCCCCCAGATGAAGTGTAAGGTTGAATGTAATGCGGGTTGTCCTTGACTCAGTTTTTTCGTGTTGTCAGGGCCCCCGTGGGTGCCTCCGGTGGTGGCGGCCAGTCAGCCCAGCCTACTGGCCCATTCGTACGGGATGCCTCAGCCACCCGTCTACAGCCAAGGAGTCTCCGTCCAGTCTCCCGTCATCGGAGTGACCCCGGCCATCCAGACCCCCGTCCCGCCGCACCATCCGCTCATGACCGCCCACTTCCAGCTCCCTCCCCTCTCCTCCCAGCCACCCGGCAGCCTGGTCCTCAACCTCCAGAACCATTCACCCTACGCCACCAGCCAGCCGCCGATCACCCCGTCGCCCCTGACGACGGCCGGCCAGGTAGTTCACCCCGCCCCTCAGAGCGTGGTGGGAAACGGTCACATGACGCACCCGCTCATGCAGCCGCCCGCTTTGCCTTCTGCCGCGCTGCCGCTAACGAACGGCCAGGCGACGACTCAGCCGGCCTCGGCCAATCAGGAAAGTCCGAACGGGCTTCAGATGCTCCGTACGGTCGGGATGGGGAAGTACGAGTTCACGGACCCGAGTCATCCGAAAGGTAAGCTTTTCCCCTTCGCTCGTGCGTTTTTGAGACTAACGAAGGATGCCTTGATATATCTTTTCCAAGGAAACTGACCACAAACGTGTCATTGGGACCATGTTAAAACCCACCGGGCGGTGTAAATGCATCTCCAAGGTCGCCGATTCAGTTCTGAAACAACTGTCACATTGCCTCGCAAACATTTACGCTGGTTCCTGAGAGTCTCCTGCTGTGAATTCAAGGCTGTAAATCGTTGTTTGTACAAGATAACCTTGGACGAGACTGTCAGTCCAGAAACAGATGTTGCGTACTCCCTGAGCAATTTTCACATTTAATGAAGCTTTTAATCTAGGTTTAGATTGGCTTTCTAAGCTCATTTGATTTTTTTTATGAGCTCTATAAAATGAGTGCAATTTACTTTCCACATCGATGCAACTTGCAATTGTCTCTTAAGATGCAAAAGAGCCAATTACATTAGACTTGCATGCGTTTTTGAGATGTAACTGTTTAAAGCAGTGGCATTGAAGCAGGTTTGGCTCTTTTGTGGTGAAAGCTAAAGTAGACTAATGTGCCTTGTGAAATAACCCAAATGGTTTATTTGTCTATAAGTCTTATTCGTATGTTTATGTTTATAGCTTTATGCTTATTTTTTCACTCATTTGCTACAGTTTTGTTATGCGTTGCAGTGGACTGAACAGTGGCATACTCTCCTGCTCAGTTTAGGGTCAGTACGATTAAAATTATATAGTAAAACGGCAATACTGTGAAATTTTATTGTAATTATATAATATATGTTAAATCATAATTTATTCCTGTGATGCAAAGCTGAATTTTCGGCATAGTTATCAATCTAATATGCTGATTTGCTGCTCAAACAAACGTGCATTGTTATTAATAGCCTCAAAATGTGAAACGTTTCATGTTTGGGGAAATGCTGATGCATTTCTTTTAGGGTTCTTTGATGAATTGATGAGGAGCAGCGAGAACATACATTTTTGTAGCATTATAATTGTCATTGATTTAATGGATCCTTGCTTAATAAAAGTATTGCTGACCCCAAACCTTGAACGGCAGACTGTGACTTTGGTGGTTATCTCTTTCCCAGCTCAATAAATTCCCTTCACTTTCTTAATTAGCTTAAAAACGCTCCGGTTCTCTTGACTTTGATGGTTGGCTGATTTATTCACTCACACGTTTCACCTTGTTGACCAAATTAGCACATCGGCGCACTTCAGATCTAAGATCTGGTTGACAGAGAACTTGGGTTCCCTGGCGTTTTTAGCTCGGTTTCCTGCTGCTACATCCCTTTAAAGAAGCGCAAGATCCTTCATGGGTCAGCACACACCACAGCAGCGTGAAGACTGTGGCCTTCTCTCTTAATACAGCTGCGTTGCGCTTAAGTGCAGTGGACAAGGTTAGCAGCAGCGTGAGAGCGCTCGGTCTGCGCTAACATGGGTCTTCTTTGTGCTCATGGATGTTTTTAGAGATTGAACATGTTCCTGTCAAATAATGCTGAGCGTAGATTGCTCTCTCAGAACATCCCGATGTTTCTTACAGGGCCATTTGACTTGATTTGGGTTTGTTTGGCTGTTGTCCGGTTGGGACACTGTCTCAGCTTCAGTGCGTTCATTGACCATCTTTGTGCATATTACATTCGAAATGGCAATAGCTAGAAGAAAATCAGCAATGCGATTGACTAGTTTTACAAAGTTTTTTAAAGTGAGACGGTGCACATCTGAAAATTCAGGCTAGTGGAATTAAATCTTCCAAAAAGATATTTCTTGCTTTGTTTTTTAAAGTTTCTGTAAAATAACCTGTACTTAATGCTTTTAGAAAGAAATTCCACTCGTTTCGGTATTACTATTTTACATATCAGCACTGTGCAGCGTTTTGAATCATTTATATTTCTTTGATAATTTTTTTTTTATCATTTTATTTCGCTATTACTTTTTATATGTATTTTTTTTCTTGCTTAATTTCTTTATTTATTATAAACCCACTTTTACACAGCAGGTAAAATGCTCTGGCTACAGTAGCTGGCAAAAATAACACTTGTTTTATACATGCACACACATTATAAAAATTATGAATGCTATCATTCATAGTGTTTGTTGGTAGGTTTATTTATGTATTAATGTTATGAATACTTAGGGCACTAGAAATCTGTTTTTGAAAGATTTAGTTTGCGAAAATGCACCGCTTTAGTGTTTTTCTCTATTGACTTAGATTAACCTTTTGTGCGAAGCACTTTGCATTTAGTTGAATATAAGCTTATGTGCAGAAGGCGCTCAGTGATATTAAAGGAAGAGCGGTGCTGTTATATCCATTGACAAATGAGCGATGCTACATTTGATCATTAGTTCACATCCATTTAATCTATGGCACAAAAATAAAATCCACATTAAAGTCTGGCAGGGAAGGACTCATTAGTGTAAAATGCAATATGCACTTCTATCTTCTATTTATGTGACTTTTTCATAAGAGCTGATTTTCTCTAGGTCATACAGCATTTCTCATTTCATCTGAAAGGTGATCAGATGTGTCTGGCCGTGAATCTGTTTCTGCTTCTTTTTGGATTGAAAGCTCAGAATTTGCCATTGTGCTTTAACGATCGGTTGGAATCTTTAACATATTCTTCTTCAAAAGTGATGAAACTTCAAGAAGTCGGGAAATTCAAGGCTGCCCAGGGGTTGTTTCGGAGCCATTGAGCTGATTTATATTGTTCCCAGTGTCTTATCAGCATAAAAATACAGCTTTGAGATTGCAGTGGGGGTGTAAAGTCTTTGCCAGTGACATGTGGTGTTTAAGGCCGACAGCTGTTTTCGGGAGAGATGCCAGTGGCGCTGCTCTGTCACACTCAGAAGGGTAGACACGCTTCAGAAATATATTGTTTCTCAATGAGCTGTTGCCTAAAAACACTATATTTCGCAACAGAACAAGACAGATTGAAGACTGAGCCCATATTTTTAGACTTACGAGACGTTGGCCCCGATTGGCACCAGAAACGACCTGAATATCTCATCTGATCAAGGAGAGCCGGTTCCTTGGTGCCAACGTGTTGGCTGCGGCTTTCTCAAACACTTGAGACGGGAAGCTCTGTAAAATTCAGTAGGCTGCAGAGGGGTTTTAAGGGAGGGATGTTTGCCGACGACAGAATTCAGGAGGAAAAGGATTATGTTGTATCGCGGGCGCATACAGTACAGATCTGACTCACTTGTTGGTTCGAAATGGACGATTCATCATCGTGTTGCGTTGTGAAATCATGCACTTATGTGTATTCGGTGTGTTTGGGTAGTCGGGGGGTGTCTGAATTAACCTAGTTTGGAGTAATTTATGCAATTAGTCATATTTTTTGGAGACGATATAATAAACAAAACTCGCTCTTGTGTTTAAAATAGTTAAATGGAGCATAAAAAGTTGAAATCGAACAGTCTGTTGTTGAGAGCAATGGCATTTTAAAAAAGTAGGAATTTAAGTAACATTTTGGTAATATAATAATAAAATAAAAAATAATTTAGTAATCCTCATCTATCAAACATATTAATATATTTAGTGTTTTTATATAGTAGTATTTATTTTTGACTATTACTTGCAACTGTGTAAGATAATAATATGAAATTTTATGTTTATGTACAGTACTTGATTCAGTCATATAATATGAATATATGGAACAATCTATTTATTAGCTTTTAAATATGTATCATGTTATGAAATTATATATAATATGTTTTAATGTTATAATGCTAAATAACTAAATAATAAAATAAAAATAAAAGAAAATAATAATTTTTATATATATATATATATATATATATATATATATATATATATATATATATATATATATATATATATATATATAGCATTATAACATTAAAACATATGTAAGCATATATACAAATATTACTTTAAGATGCAATATTGCTAAAATAAAATATACAATGATTTGTTTTTATTTTATAATTTTGAAATCTTTCATATATTTATCTTTAACTTAAATATTTGAATATGCTGTACAGTTTGTATCATTCATTAATAAATGTTTTAATGATTTGTAAATATATATATTAATATATAATATATATATATTATATATATATATATATATAAAATATATATTAAATATATAATAATACATTATTTTAAATGAATATTTTTATATACTTAATATGAATACTTGATTGAACCAAACTGTATTTTTTTAAACATGGTATGTGTTTTCTATTACTGATGTTAACCTCACTGCTGGAGTTGGTTTCTGGAGTTTGTAGTACGTTTGTCTGAATCACAGTCGGAAAGCTCATCCAGCATTCCCAGCAATGCCATTTTCCACATCCAAGTGACACTAGTACAGCAACTTTGATCTGTTTGCTTGGAAATGACAGTCGTGTTATCCAGCGCAGTTCAGACTCCCCGTGAGTCCCGTCTCGGGGAATGAGTCGAGACAAGCTACTGGGCCGTTGACACGGAGGCAAACACAGGCTCTTTGCAGGATTCCTTGTCTCATTAAGACAGAGCGGCCTCGGGCCATGCGTCATACGCCCTGCTCCCAGAGCCACACGTGGAGAAACGAAGCCGAGCGCTCTTCTCGCGTTATAAATGAACGTGCATCCATGTTAATGAGCAGGGACTTGAGGAACGATGCCATAACTCTGCAGGGATGGACGACACGAGCTAAGATATCCAAAAATCACATTTGAAAGAATCGATGCAGAGTAGCGTAACGTTGTCTTTGTTGTGCTCACAAAATGTACCGCATTTTTTTTTTTTTTTTTTTTTGACAATCCTTTATCAATCACTGTATTTTAAACCAATAGGTTTTACCCATATGAGCAGCAAGACATTTTTAATAAATTAAAATGTAATTTAATTACGCTATGTTTTATACATTTTAATAAGTACAGGTGAGAATATTATAAATATATATTATAAATTAGAATTATAATTAAACTGTAATTTCACCCATGCTTTAAGATGCTTTTTGAGATTTTTCCTTGCAGTTTTTTTTTTTTTTTTTTTTGTCAGATTTTATATAGTTCTTATTTAAATAAATAAAAGTTTGTCATGTTGAAATTCCCCCGATTGGCTTGGTTGATGATTTATGCCACTTTATCAAACTTTTTTTTAACTCAAAAAAATCATTGTGTGCGTGTGTTACATGGCAAAAAATCTAATATAAATAATTAATAAATAAATATTTTCTGCAGAACTCTAAATAATTAGTCGTATATATGTTTATAGCATTATAGTATTTTTCAGTGCCCCGTGGGATTGTAGTCTTCACTACAGCGACTAAATTCACAAATATTCACAAATATTTTTTTTTGGTTCAACTCGTATGCTGTTCTGATTCACTGGGAGATTCCGTGTTCTGATTCATGAGAGAAATGCTTCCGGAACCGGCGCCGCTGAAAAAAAAAAATGGCCGGGCACTGAAGCGCTCCATTGTGTCTAGATGAAAGTATAGATATGTAAAACAAGCCCCGTGTGCGTATAAACGCCTCCAGGAGCGTTCGGTGCTCAACACTACACCAAATCCCATGATGCATCATTGTAAAGAGCCTGTGGTTTTAAAGCAAAGCCGCAGCTGCGGAGCTCACGAGGGCTCGGGACCGCTGCAGAAAACAACTCGAGAGTGTTGGAGCAGCGTTCCCCTGCCGTTCCAGACAAATGACCTATAATGGCACGGCTAGTTTTGGCTGTTCAATTAGGAACCTAATCAGTTTAGACAGATGATTAACACTGCGAAACAAGGGCCACCCCTGGAGCGTCCCGCTTTGACGCTGCTGCTTCTGTCTTTTACGTATACACTTGTGCATTTGTGTGCATTTATTAAAATATTGCTGTCATTGTGTCTCCTAATTACAAGCTTATCTGGAAGCCGTGCTGCAAGTTTCAAACATTTTAATGAGCGTGTTTATTTGTCTCCTTAATAGCTGTTTTTTTTACTGAGCGGTCTTAACTGATAATCTGGAATAATAAGGTCGGTTTAAGTGTTGTGTTTGTCTAAAACAAATACCGGTGCCGGAGAAATTAGGATCCCTATTAGTGGTATATGCTATGTTATATACACACAATTATATACAGTGTTTTCTAAAACTATTTCAGTGTTTAGGAAACATAAAAATGCTTAAATGGCATCAAACTATGACATGCAAACTATTCAGAGGCTTACTAATTAAAAAAAAAAAAATTATAACAATATAATAGTAATAGTTACTTTGTATTATCTACTTATTTAAAATATATTTTTTCATTTTAATGTATATATGTTTTATTTAATAAAAAATACAATTAATTTATAGCAAGCCCTTAAATGCTAAATATCATCACAAAGTTTGAAAAAATAAAATGTCTCGTTTTTATTTTCAGTCCCCGTAAAGGTATATGATGTTATTTACGATGCTATTTATGCAGACAGTTATGCATAGTTCATAAATATACATAATTAGATTAGATAAATGTTAATTACATATACTTCAAAAAGCATTTGGATACTTAGGAGACTTGATGTTTAAATGTTATTGCATTAGATTAATATTTCAAAAATACAGAGAGAGAGAGAGAGAAAGAGAGCTTAGCCCAGCTCACAGCTTTTGAATTTTAAATGTAATAACAAAGAAAGTATATAACAATATTATCAAGAAGCTGAATATTTTTTAAAGAAATGTCTCTTTTTAATTACATGCCTACTTGAGAGTCAGACTTAGTCAAGTAGTATCACTGCTGACCTATAGTACGGTATCTAATAATCATTCAGCGGAAGCAATTGTGTGTAATTCTCTTTTTACCCCTAATATTTTTTCCTTAACCCGTTGTCACGGTGTCACACACACACACACAGAGCCAGGTGAATCTGCGCTGAATGGTGCGTGAAATTACAAGAAAGGACCTACTGCTTTAAGATGCCACGTGTGACAGCAAATTAAGACTTTCTCTCTGACTGTAGCTAAAAGCACATTTTTTCTCTCATATCACCCCACAGGCCGGATCGGACTCCTCCGATTGCTGTATTGTATTTTTTTGGGATATTTGCATGTTGGTTGACTGCACTAGTAAATCTGTGCAGCGAAATACCGCCGCTGCTTCTGGCCTCAATAACATTTAGCCCATCGCTATTCACGGCATCCGGAAGCCTTTTCTCCCGCAGACTCGCGGCGTTTAGGAGAATGAATGTGCTCTTTAAAACGCGAAGACGTCTGTTGTGGCTGCGTCGTTATTCAGATTTCCCTCCAAAAAGATTGAATGAGCCGCGTGTTTGATTGCGGACGCATCTCGCCGGCGTGTCATGATGGGGAAACATTCATATTCATCACATTTAAATTTTTGCACGTTTCGCTAGCGAATCGTACACCTGTTCGTGAATGCCAAGCGGGTCGTTTAATAACGACTGGAGAACGCGGGAAGCAATTTCGACTTCTTGCAATCTGTCAATGAAAGGAAAATATCTGGTTTGGGATTATCTAGTAGTGTTTTTATTTCTTCGGCACATGCGATGGTTTATGGGGTTATATAAATAAAGATAAATTACGCAGGCAACATCCGTTTAAAAAATCGACTCGGTGTACGCAATTAAAAGTCATGCATCTTTATTGCATGTGAACGGGGTGCGGGTTCGGATCGGGGGACGGAGCGGATGCTGTTTACCTGGTTCCCTGATCAGCATCGGTGGAAGGTGGAATGAAGATGGTACGGTTAATTGCAATTTCTGTGCTGTCTGCCGGCGGAGGCGCGCTCGGACATCCATATCAGAATTTATTACCAAAGATTTCGTGTCGGGGCTAAAATGAAGAAGTATTTAATGAGGCTTTAATGGAAAGTCGAAACAGCCTCAAATGTTTCAGCTAGAGAGTGCGTTTCGAAGATAGTCTGTCGGTTAATCTGGACGTGCGGTTATACAGTATGGTTTGGGTTAACATTGTTTTTTAAAGTTATCAAATAAAATTAACTTTGTTTGGACACATTCTTATTAAATATGATAGTCTTACATATTAATAATGTCATCGAAAATGCATTAAATGTGTGTGTGTGTGTATATATATATTTATATATATACATATATATATATATATATATATATATATATATATATATATATATATATATATATATATATATATATATATATATATATATATATATATATATATATATATATATATATATATATATATATATATATATATATATATATATATATATATATATATATATATACACACACACACATTTAATGATATGTAATGTGTATATATATGGGTCGTTAAGATGTCCAAAGATGTATGAAATGTAAGAAAATTAAATGTAAATGTCTACTTTTAAGGTTTCAAATACATTTTTGGAGAATAAATTTTCTAAATTTGGTTGAAATTGTGGTACGTTGTCATTCGGTGTGACACTGTAAAAAATGTACAAAATTAAAGAACATGCTTATTCTGACTTATTAAATACATATTAAAATATATAAAAGGGGATGGGAGCATCTAAAATTTTATTGTGTTTTAAATGAGTAAAACCTAGGAGCGTGGGAAAAAAATAATTGAAAGTAATTAAACAATTTAAAGCAGTATTACACTTTTTGTTTTTATGGTTAAACCCTCTTTTGTATAACCCATTATTCGAAAGATTAGAAGCAATGATGCTAAAAATTCAGCATCGCTTCACAGGAATAAATGACATTTGAAAACATATTTACATAATCAACAGTTATTTTAAATTGTAAAAATATATCACAATTGTTCACAACTCTATTTTCGATCGGATAAATGCGCCTCGGTCAGCACAAGACTTTTTAAAAACATTTGACTGCTTAAAAGTCCACATACGCTAGCTCAAACCAGTTAGTATTTATATAGTGCTAAACTAGCTGAACAAAAGCCAGCCGGGCGAGTAAATGATGACAGAAACCTAAGAATCCTGCCTGATATTTTGTATATTCTGAGTTATCTGTTTCGGTAGTTATCATTGATTTGTGCCTAACTTGTATCACTGCGCTTGTCCGAACCATCGCTTTTGATGAATCCGGTCCATTTGAGATCTCAAACAGGAGTGCGCAAAGTGGATTACGGGAGGATTTCGTGCGGACTCATCCCTGTTCTGTATCGTAGTTACCAGAATAAAGAACAAAGATGAGCCCACGCCAAATCCTCCGATAATCCGGCCGCTTGTTATCGTAATTTCTGAAAGCAGGTGCAAATGCGAGCATGTCTGCCGCCGCAGAGGAGCCAGGAGTCAACGCTAGATAATTATTTTGCCATCATCTATAGAGATGTATCTGGAGCCGGCGTGGAGTCTCTTCTTATTATGGTTCTTAAGAAGGGAACAGCCCTCTGTGAGCCATACATTACGTCCCCTGCAGTTAATATGCAGTCGGCAGGAGAGCTCATTAAGATTGATCATTCGCCGACCGCCTCCTCCGTACCCAAACTCTGCTCTGCCTTCATTAATCACTCGCCTTTCAAGATAACGCACCGCGTCGCCTGACAGGTTCGCTCCGAGACACCGAACCGCGGCCGGGAGACCGTAGCCGCTCTCTCTCAGTGCCGCAAGCTCACGGCGCGTCCACAAACTGTCACCGACTCCTCTCTGATCCGCTTTCTTTCTCACTTCGCATCTTTATCTTTCTGCTTCTTTGTTTGTTTGTCTTGATGTTTCATAAAACACGTTATAGTCTGCTGCGTTCTCTTGTAAATCACTGTAATGTTTTTTATTTAAACCAGGTAACCTACTTATTGTTGCAGCTTTAAAGACCGATGTATAATTAAAACGGTATAAATGAACCGGACTTAATTGTTTAGAATGCGTGCTGTCAAACAATTAGATGATTGATTGCATCCAAAATAAAAGTTTTTGTTTATAGAATATATGTGTGTGTGTGTACTGTATGTATTTTTAAATGTGTGTATATATATATATATATATATATATATATATATATATATATATATATATATATATATATATATATATACACACACACACACAATCTACACACATGCATGCATATATTTAGAAAATATTTACATATATTTACATGTACATGTATATTTACATTCATTTTCATATAATTTATAAATATATTTAATATACAACATTTGTGTGTGTGTGTGTGTTTATAAACCTAATAAATATGCACAGTACACATACATATATTCTGTAAAAATGTTTTATTATTATTAATCACAATATATAAATGATAAATAAATTGTGTATAAATTGTCCTATAGTGTGACTTACAGACATACAAATACAATAAGTTATATTATATATTAATAATAATAATAAAAAAAAAAAAAAAAAAAAAAAAAAAAAAAAAAAAAAAAATATATATATATATATATATATATATATATATATATATATATATATATATATATATATATATATATATATATATATATATATATATATATGGGTAGTTGTTTCAATCACATCAAAATACCTAAAATTGTAGTAATATTTTGCAGCATTGCTGTTTTTACTGTACTTTTGATCAACTAAATGCATTCATGGTATAATATTTGTAAAGTGTAAAAAATATATATTTTTTTATTGATTTCAAATAATGTAATGCAAAAAAACTCAGTTAAGTAATTTACATATACGCACTTAATATTTGCTTTAATTCATATCTGTTTTTTTTTTAAACTTATTACGATAGCAAAAAAATATAATATAAAGATTTTATAAAATAAAAAAGTTTTTTTGTAAGTATGTGTGTATACATATTTCACCGTTCCGTGTATTCCTGAAGATTGTCATGCATTTAAAGTGCAGTTTCAAGCAGGGTGCTGTACCAATTAGAAGTCTGACAGGGGACTTGTCAGGAAAGATGAGATTAGTCTCTGGGAAACAAGACTTCAGGTCTTCCTGTGACATTCGGGCGCCAAACCGGCTTTCCCAAACCAACCTCTGCTCTCGGTTGCATCAGACGGCTTTTTTTAAAAAGTTCACACTTGAGCGGCGCTGACGCGTGTCCAGCCCTCACGCTCTCATTATCAGAAGGGTAAGAATCGAGGTCAGAGAAAATTGATGCCAAACTAGTTCCTTTCATTCTCACCCGGAGACGAAGTGACATTCAGACTGCGGCTCGCAATCAGAGGTGCCTCGTTTGCATACGCACCGGAGGGACGTTTTTTGCGACCAATCAAATCAGGCCTCTCCTTCCTGTGGGAGCGCTCGCATCAGGGCGCCGACGGAAGCCAGCGGGTGAACCCGCCCCCTTCTCAGCAGGAAGTCTTGGAGGAAGTACAGTGTGGAGATGGAGGACGATGGAGGATGGGCTCATTATACAGCAGCAGTTATTCAGGACAGCCTCGTGCTCTGAAACACAATCGTTTCAAGTGATTCTGGCTCTGTTTCCCAGCTCGCACACACTGTTTGCGTCCTGATCGATTTTATCGGAGGCGTAAGGTGAGCAGGAGGTGTTTTGTCAGGGAGGTGTAATGCTGGAGAATTAATTGGCGGAGTTGAGGTGTGTGTGTATTTGGATAAGGGCTGGGTCAATGCTGTTCTGCACAAACCTCTGGAACTTTAACACTGTGCCTGTGCTGAAATATTGCTATAAAAATGTTGCTATAAACTATTTCTATAGCTTACCTTAGACTTTTATTTCTTATTTACACAATAAATAGGGTGGAACCTCACTGAATGAGCTAAAGCATTAACTGACGAGATTTATTCGTCATTTTGACCTCTTTAAATAAAAAATAGCTGAGCGATCTTTTCATATGGATGAAAAACTGTAAAAAAAAAAAAAAAAAAAAAAAAAAAAAAATATATATATATATATATATATATATGTATATGTATATATAAAATAAAGTAAATATATATATATATATATATATATATATATATATATATATATATATATATATATAAAATAAAAAATATATATATATATAAAAATAAAAGTAAATATATATATATATATATATATATATATATATATATATATATATATAAAAGCATGATTTGATTTCTCAAAATTCAGACTTTGTTTCTAACAAGAACTGCTAGGTATAACATATAAATGATATATATATAATAGAGTGCAATATATTATCGATGAATCTGTCTGTAACAGGAGCAGATGCTGGCACGCTGCGTGCCAATGATTCGTGCATTTCTTCACTAATGAGAGCGCACGTAATTAGGGATCGAGAAACAAAGGCGAGCGGGCGGCAGAGTAATTCGAGTATGAATCACACGCTCAACTCTTATAGACGACGACCATAAACGTGCACGAAGACTTCCATCTTTCATAGTTTAGAAAAGCTGCGCGTGGCAGACGCAGTTCAGCAGCAGCGGAAATCTTTCACGATCGTTCACGTTGTTTGTAAAGCGAACAGCATGGACTCCAGACGTGCCGAAATACACATGGGAAAGAATAAACTGCTTTATTGCTCAAATATACATATTTCCGCAACCTTGAAATGTTTCGTATTAGGTGTTAGGCGCAAACGCTGTAGATCTTTCACTCGCGCATGGTAGAGATAAATCGATCCCCTTGTGCTTTTTCAAAGATAATCCATGATGGTCATCGCCGGCGGTTCATTAGTAGTGTGGCCACAGCGAGCACGTTCAGATAATAACTGTTTTTGTTGCGGCTCCTCTTGTAACCGCGCAAAGCGAATTCCCCCGAGGTTAAATCAAAGTTTGAGCGGCTGTAGAGACTGAGAGCCTGGAAATGACTCTCCACGCAAAGCCCCCCGTTTTTGTGGACAGAAAGCGCTTTCCCGGTATTATCATTGCTCAATTTGAATGCATCTGTTGAAATAAGGCAAAGCATAGGTGTGAAATATGCTTGCTTTGACATATTTTATGATGCAGAAACTGGAGTCAGCAGTATGTTTGTAGAAGTGAGCTCTATGATGTGTAACGGTACATGAAATGAAAGGCAACGGTGTGCAGATTACAAATTCTCGTCGGCTAAAGCGTAATAAAATAACTCATGTAGTAAATGGACACGATGGCGTGACAGACTCACACGAGTTCTTTAGATTTTAAGGCACAGATGTTTCGCGTCGGCATTATGCAGATCAAGCGTGTTGGTGCTGAAAATCGTTTGCCGAATTTGGCGCGCATTCGAAAAATCGCTTGTGCAGCGTTCTTTGTGTTGCGTTATTGCAAAATCTTGGATTTGATATTTTTTTGTGTTAGGACGCATTTTGCATTCAATCTTGAAAATGGTTGACTGCGGTCTTCGTTGATCTGAGCCAAAAAACTCGTCTGAGCCATGAGTAACATTTTTTGGTCATTTTGCCAAATTTCGCTCGAGATCTCCGATCAGCGAGGACTTCAATCAGTCAGCTCTAAAACGAAATGCAAAACCTGCGTTAAGTGAAAGAAAACAAGCTGCTAAAAAGATGAAATGTAGCGTTTGGTAATAATATAGCATGATGAGAAATTAATAAGCAGTTTTTTTGCAGGCTGCTCATTTTTGATTGGGAGATGTAATGCAAAAAGTAGAAAAATGATAGTTTTTTTAGGAAGTTAGACCTAGGCTCATTGGAAATATGCAAAACTGAAAAAATGTACCTATACATACGAATTTGAAATGAACACTGGAAGCAGTTTTGACACAATTCTCTTGAAACTAATTTCATTCCTTATGATTTATGGTGCATTTTTTATTAATAAAGGCTCATTTTTACACATTTAGCTGCACGATTTGAAAACTGATGTTATCCTGTAAGTTTAGGTTTGGGTTCGTTGTACATTTGAATTCCGAACGGCAGCAAATCGTACCTCGAGCAGCATTAGAAAAACTCTGCAATATGTACCTCTACTAACTTCGCGTATTAAATATGCGTTTTAGCGCCACTGTGGTGAAACGTGCACGTGTATATGGACAAATACAATAAATACGACCTCGTGTTGCGTCGGTTATATTTAAACAATGCCAAAATTTCATTAAAAAATCACAAAGGAAAAATTGGATTAGGTATCCTGCATTTTTGCATCCGTGGCATGCAAGAAAGGATGATAAAAAAAAAAAGATGATGATGAACAGAAATATCCATGCAAAATTATTATTTGGTAATTTGTTAAATCTAGCAGCATTTTCAAGAAAATTACTGTTAGCAGATATGATTAATTAAAAAACACGATCTTATCAGATATCATCTCAAAATACTCTGTCCTCTGCTTATATTGCACGTACTGTCTTATCTGATCCTTTTTGGTGTATGCGCTCCCACACGCACACACACAATGTCTATATTTAAGCGTGACTCATGCAGTACAGCGCAGCGGATATAGAATATATTCAGTATATTTGTAATATTACGTGGGAACCCAAGGGCTTTGAAAAGGTCAGGGTTTATGTGGACGTCTTTGATTTGCCTCCACACCAACAAAACGAAAGCAGTAGCAGTAAATGGTCAAAACAGCGTTGAGCATTCCCCCATTAGAATGCTAATCTAATATCTCATTCAAAAATTGAAAATTATGAGAATAATTTATTTATTTCAGGAGCTCTATTGTTGCGACGCTATAAGACAGAATTGTGAGAGCAAGATTAGAAGTAATTAGAAGCGCCGTGGTTTCAGCGATCTCCAAAGCAGGTTTTGTTTTGGGCGGACCCAGGGGTCACCAGTAAATGACTTCACAGCGCAATAACAAAACAGATTTATTCTCTGAGATTTAATGGAGTTGAAACTGAGCACTGGCATGAGATCTCGATATCTGTGCCTCCTGCTGAAACTGCTGACTGAAAGTTCAAGCGTTTTTTATAATTAGACAATAATTACATGTGTGCGCATCTTTTCCGGTTCTAAAAAATATATATTTTCATGCCTATATGCGTTTATTTGAAATTGCATTTATTTATTTATTTTTACATTTGTATTTATTTATTTATACATTTATTGTTTGTACAGTAACAGTGAAAAATGAACGAATAAATAAATAAATATATATGTATATATAAATATATGTATATATAAATAATATATATATATATATATATATATATATAAATAATAATAAATATATATACATATATATATATATATATATATATATATATATATATATATATATATATATATATATATATATATATTAGCAGATAAACTCAGAATTCTGACATCTCACAGTTTTTGTTTCTTTCACAAAATAAAAATGAACTCTTTTATTTGAATACTATTAATTTTTACTTTTTTCTGGTTTATATTTTTTGTGTGCGTCAAGCCAAACTTATGGTTTTAAACACTATAGTTTCGATTTAATAATGATTCAGATGAACACATTTATAACAGTATACGCTGTAGAAAACTGGTTTGCTGTATTTTGGTGGTTTATTCACATTTTGGATCAATTTAAATGTATATCTGAATCATCGTACAATATCCCAGATTCAGGACTGACTTGCTAACTGACATAAAGGCTTTGAATAAAAAACAATAAGGTGTCATTTGTTAACATCAGTTAATGTATTAACTAACATGAACAAACAGTGAACGATACATTTATTACACTATTAATTAAAAATAACATTAGAATCAATTCTCAGGTGAAAATGGGATTTTAGTTTCTACTTGTCTCCATAAACCTTTTCTGGAAACATTCGAAAATGACTAAATTGAAGGGAGGTGCTGATGTTTTGGCAAGCGTGCCATTTTTATTGTTTTCATTTATTTATATATTTATTTTTTTAAACTTCCTTTCTGGCATAATGTGACAAGTGCGCCAGAAACCCGAGCGAGTTTCTTTCCAAGCATAATGTGTCGGTGGATTATATTGTGTGTTTTTTTTTTTTTTAATTAAAGGGGAAGGAAAAAGGATCGAGAGAAAATTAGCATAATACTGCTGCTTTGTAGATGCAAACATATTCAACACTGAACCTAAAGCCCAGCCCATCAAATATAATTTAACACTTTAAATGGATCTGGGCCTAAATGTGTGTGTGTGTGTGTGCGTGCGCGCGTGTGTGTGTGTGTGTTTGTGCATCGGTAAGTTCTGGCCATGTGCTGAAAATAATAGCTTATTGCATGAGCTAATTGCTGCGATTAATTCAGTTAATGAGTTCCTGAATTAGTCAGATAAATGCGTTTGGGAGCGCGCGCGTGTGTGTGTGTCTGTGTGTGTGTGTGTCCATGTTTTGCTTGTCAGTTATGAATTTTTGTCACGATTAGCCTCTCCCTCAACCTAGATGAATCTGTATTGGAACATAATGTTGCCTTGTAAATGAGTTTATTTTTAATTTACAGGGTACTCAACCAAAAGAGGGCCAAGAGCACTAATGAGAAATATATGCACACTTTAAGATGTTTTATTCGGAGTTCTCGCGACACGCATTCTCACATTAGCCAGCCAATCCCAGTTCACTCTTTTTAGATGTTTTTTGCTCGTGTAAAAAAGCGTGTGTGCGTTTCAGTGGGGTTTTACAGTAGGAGAATTTTTTCAGCGGTTTTGAAAACAGAAATACGAAACTTCTTCAAACTATGCTTCATGTATGTTTAAACATTCATCACCTGTCCTGGAGTAAAGATGCGATCATGGCCTTGATCAGCGTTTTAGTGGATTTTTCTGTCGTTTTAGTCTGTCATCGGATAGGATGATTTTTGTGAGTGATGGTAATGACATTTCTCACTTTTTGGATTATGGATAAAACTCGGGCTTGCTCATGTTGCTCATGATAGCAAGTGTGAAAAAATGAGGAATTAACTATTTAAAAAAAACCTAACCAAAGAGATGGATAGCTACCTAATTTCATACTCGTATTTTCCTATATATTTGTGAAAGTATTGAGGGGTCGTCAACATTTTTTTGTATTAAAATAATATCTGTCTATACAATTTTATTTTTATAATATAATACATTTTTAATTTTATTACTTTTATATTTTTGCTAAATATCTAGAATGAAATAATAAAGGATGTAATGGCCCTGACTGTAACACGTATATAAAAATACAGTAACGTAATACAAATTTTATTTATTTATTTAAAATTTTTTAAATATATATATTTTGTACGTTTGAATCTGAGTGGATTCACAAAATATTTTTTTAATTGTTTTCTATTTGGTATTTTGAAAATGAATAAAAAACATTCTACTTAATATTTAAATTTAAAAATTCTCCTAAATTTCCAATCCATGAAATCTTATTTATTTACTTATTATTTATTATATATATATATATATATATATATATATATATATATATATATATATATATATATATATATATATATAATTTTTTATTTTATTTTATTTTTTTGTACATTTCAGTCTGAGCGGATGCACAAAAATAAAGAAATTCTATTTTTCTGCTCTTTGATATTGTGATATAATTCAATTTCAACTTAAAATGTACATTTAAAAATTCGTATCGATTAAATTGCCATCTATCAAATCTCATTTTTTTATTCATTTATTTGAAATGTATATTTTTGTACATTTCAGTCTGAGCGGATACACAAAAACAAAAAACAAAACTTTTTTTTTTCTCTTTGATATTAAATTTTATAAAAAAAAATTCAAAATGTCGATCTCTTAAATCGCTGTTTATTAAATCTAATTTATTTATTAATTTATGTAAATTTATATTTATCTAAATGTATGTTGTAGTGCGTTTAATTTTGAATGGATACACCAAAAATGAAGAAATTCCGGAAATTGCTATTTTTATTTGTTTGATATTATGAAAATGTATTTTTAACTTAAAATAGACATTAAAAAAAATGTGCCTTTTGCCGGTATCAACCCGTGACTCTTTCTGTCTCTGTGTAGTACAGTCATCACTAACTGCGTTTTGTCACAATCTATAAAGTTTAATCCTGCTGGAAAAGCAGATCAGCTGTGACAGACGGAAATAACCCCGTTTAAATAAGATGAATTCAAACGAGATTGCAGAAGCGCTTTAAATTACCCATCAGGCCTCTTGCGTTTGTGGTTTCAGTAATTTTCCAATGTCAGAGATTCTTCTTGTTTTAATATCGGTTGATTAGATAATATTTGACTTCAGTATATCGAGCGCTTCTATTTATCTGTGAGGACGAAGCGTAATAAAATGCGGTTGGAGTTGAGTCTGGAGTCCAGGTTCGTTTATTTTATGTACTGGCTTTTACCGGAGTAGATTTATTTGCATTAAGTCCGCGGCTGTATTGATGGAGGTTGGAGCTTTAGAAGGAGTTTGTCATTATTCCGAGCAGTCAGGGAATATATTTCGCATTACAGCTCTGCGAGTAAGATAGTATATCAGATCGTGAACTTTGAACTCCAGCTGACAACCCTGCTGCTGCCACAGTAACCTTGATGGATTTTATTGGTGGCCTTTGCCACCTCGGTTCTGTTAGCCCGCTGGAGATTTGTTTTTGTAAGGCCATCTGTGTGTGTGTGTGTGTGTGTGTGTGTGTGTGTGTGTGTGTGTGTGTGTGTGTGTGTGTGTGTGTGTCAGTATGCAGCACGAAGTGACACTGTGCCGGTCCTGGACTCTGGGTTTTGTAGACGAGAGCAAAGACTCCTGACAGGCATCTCCTCCTGTATAAGACGAGGCCAAGGATCATTTGTCCAGTGAGGCATACAGCACAGATTCACTGCCTCGGTATCGCTGGTAACATGTCCCTGGATAGTCAACTGGAAAGAAACAGGAGTAGTCCACTGAGCTGCATGAATCTGACGCTTTTCAAAGCGGAAAAAAAAGCAAAGAGGGAGTTTCAGATGTATCTGTTACCTGATTGTTTATTTTATTTCTTTTTTTTTTTTTTATATATATATATATTAAATGTTTGTGTTTTTCTAATTATATTTTACATTGAGTAAGTTACAGCTAGGGCTGGCAATGTACTGTTAAATTTATTTTTAAGTTTTTATTAGTTATCTTTTTTTGTGTTGTTTTAAGTACATATTAAAGCATGTTAAAATCATTTAATTTAACATTAATGTTTATTTTATTACATTTTTATTTTATTTTAATTTATTTTATTTTTTTATTAGATCTTTTAAATAGCATTTTACATTGAGTGAGCTGAAACTAGCAATTTTCACCATGTTAATGCAGGAATTAAACTTTTATATATATATATATATATATATATATATATATATATATATATATATATATATATATATATATAAACATTTTATTTATTTATTTTTATTTAGGCTTTACTCAATTTAATAATTTAATTCATATACAACAATATATACTTTTTAAAACAGCAAATATGTTACAGTCTTCAGTCTTCACACTTTACGTAAAAAATGTATTAAAAATGTTTAACAATTACGACATTTTTCTAATTTTATATTCAAAAGCAAATAATGAATGTTTTGCTGAAATTCAATTATATTCAAAAACAAATCACAGTTTTTTTTTTTTTTTAACGTTATGTCCAAATGAAAAGCAGAGATATTCAGCAGATATTATATTCAAAAGAAAAAGTAAATCACATTTTCTCCAGGCTTGGTTTCAGTAGGACTGTTTCGCAGCGCTTCATAAATCGTCCTCCCCTCCCATGCGCTCGCAAATGGACTCTTCCCCAAACATTGTCGTTTTTGTGTTATTTGTAATGGTGACACACTTTACCGGCTTCTGATTGGTCGTCATTTCTTTTATTCGCTCCCTCGGTAGCTGCCATAGAAATGGCTCTGACATGCCCTATTACACCGTGGATAACAGGGATACATGTTTACCTATTGCTTTCACGTCATTGTTATCCTCCTCACACCCCCCCGCGTGGGGCGCTTGGACCGGCCCGGCGTACCGATGTAACGAGTCAATCCTCGTGTTTAGCAGCTGCCATTTTGAAAAACACGAGCTGCCCAGTGAACCTTAGGATAGCTCAATAACGCAGCTGAAAAACTCATCAAAAGGTTGTTGTAGGGCCATTTCGTGTCCATCTTTCCAACGCGCTTAAATGGCCATAATATTATTTAGCCCTTTCATCTGGCCCATTCATCGTCTAGCACAGTGGAAGTGAATGGTCTTTGTGTCAGTGAAAGCTGTAGTGTGTACAGTAGGCTCTCCCCCGTCTCGGCCTTGCAATTAGTCCTCTCTCACACGCTGGACTCTTCCAGCCTGAAAAGAAAGACTTCGAGGGTCTCTTCTCTTAACACAAAAGATTGTGCATTTCTAAAAAAAAAAAAATTCATCACAGACAAAATCAATGGTATTGGAGACGTATCGAGTTCTGGATTATCGCCATTTCCAAACTGAATTGTTTGCTGCACTTATTATATCAGATCATGGTCATTCAAATCGGTTCGAAGATTTATTTAAACCTGTGTTTAATTATGAAATTAATGAATCAGATTATGCAATAATCATTTTTTTCTTTCTGTGTATTGTATTCCTAGTGGGTTTCTTATATACATGAACTACAAACTTCAATTTTGCACACTTTTTTTACATTTTTATAATTATCTGGAACACTGAAGAGATTGATAATCATTTAGGAATTAAATGTGGATTTGGATTTAGATTTCTGTTATTAGATTTAGTTTTCAACATTGATGATAATAATTGTTATTAATAACTTAGTGCCAGTGATAATTGATAATTCAGACAAATCATCAAATTAAATACATAACAAGAAATAGAATAATAATTGTCAATATTATGATCGTTATTATGAATTAGTTTATTTTTGTGGAACATTGGATGCATCATGATCATTTAAAAAAAATATATAAATGCTTATTTTATGAATAGCTCATTTATTCACAAGCTAGCGATAATTGATCGTTCTGACAAATCATAATTTTAAAATAAATATATAAATACATAATATTTAATACATAATAAGAAACAAAAGAATAATAACGGTTAATATTATTATCATTATTAATAATGATACACTACGTTTTTATTTATTTTTTAGAAATGCTTATTTTATGAATGCTTTTATGCAAAATAATCTTTGTTATTATTATGAAGTTTTTAGTATTATTATCATCTGTTTTAGTTAGATTACGGTGTGTTTATCTAAGCAGCAAACAGACAGCAATCCCAATGAATGAATGGCTCAGACCCTGTGTTTTTCTCCACAGTGTATTATTGGATTATTGAACTTTCTCTGTTTATTTGCGGTTAATGGACTGAAACCTGCTGATTGGCTGTTTAAGTCCGCCGAGAGGCCAATCAGGTGAGAGGTGAGAGCGGCCCGGCTAATGACCTGCGAGAGAGACACGCCCGACCATGAACCATTCACGAGACGCGTTAATGCCGTCTCTCAGGATTGTTTTTCACACCACATTAGTTTCCGGCAGACGCACACCTACAGCAGCGTCCACATGTGGGCCGGACGGAGATTTTAGCATTAGTTCAGCGCCAACAAAGAAAGTAGGTTACCGTCGCACCGTTTTCTGCAAGACAGCCAATTATTTTCCCATTACATGCACAACACACTCTGTAATTTCCGGCGTGTGTGTTCAAACCATTCAATCACATATAATCATCTCCGTGTCCCTCTCGGGATGGGCAGAGGAGCTCAGAATTCACCTGCCATGTGATGTCTGGTGGCCCGTGCTAATGATCGCTGTTCCTCGGTGAGCCTTGACCCAGGGCCGCGCCGCATAATTAGCTTTTCCAGCAGCTTTTCTGCCTCATCTCGCGACCTTGCAGGTGAACCATTGTTTACTGACAACTATAGTTGGTCCTGTCTAGCTCTTTCACTGGCGTTCTTTGGTGAATTGGGTGTCTTTTGCAGAGCAGGAGATTGGAGGTGAAAGCCATGCCGATGATTCACAAAGCTTTGCCGTGCCGCGGTTTTATCGCAATCCTCAAATATACTGCATAAAACCGGTGTAATATGCAGCACATGCAGTTACGTTATTTTATATATATATATATATATTTTTTTTTTTTTTTTTAAACAGAGAGCTGCTGTCAGCTTTAGCAGAGGAAGGGTTTAGCACTGGTTTTTGCTTACAGCATTTAATTTACAGCATATTTATATCGTATTAAAAATCTCTTTATGTGTTTATTTGAGTGCGCAGAAAATCCAGCTATTAATTAAAGTATATATTTAATATTTAGTTAATTATACTGCATATATCTGTATATGCTCATCAATTTATTATGTCATTTTTTGTGCAATTTTCAGGTTTCCATTAAGAACTGTTAATTGCTTAAAATTAATACAGGCTGGATTTGTATTACGAAACGTTTTGCATGTCACGTATAATTCACACTGTAAAATTACATTTTTAATTTATTTTTTACAACTTTTTAGCGATGAAAATTCCATTTAGCAGTTTTTTTTCTTTGTTCATCAATTCATTTTGAATTAAACCGTTCTTCCTAAAAATCTCCTTTTCGTGTATTTAAAAGCAAAGCTTTTTTATAATTTTTTTTTTAGAATGAAAAAAAATTGTGAAAAGTAAATATTGCATTTTATTGTAATCTGTTATATAGATATATTGATATATATATATTGTTCAAAATGATGTTTTTATTATGAAATCTTTTGCATGTCAACTATAATTCAGACTGTAATATGCTGTGGGCTTTTAATTGCTTTCTAACACATTTTGTTATTTATTTTTTCTTTATTTCTTTATTTATTGATTCATTCTGAGCCGTAAACAACCAGACCTCACTGTTGGAGCGTCAGTAAATCAGCTGCTTTCTTTGTAATTTCAGTGTAATTTTAGACGGCCATGAGATTCATTGTGTTTGGTTTTGTGTTGCTGAAGTGGCCGCTGTGGCTCAAGGCTCTCATTATTGTTCTGTGCGTGTGTGTGTGTGTGTGTGTGTGTGTGAGCGAGAGAGTGAGTGTGTGCGTGCGTTCCGTGTTAATGTAGTTGTTCATTTCGGTGATGTGTTTACAATGCTGTTCCATTTGCTTTAGCGCTGCACATCAAATTGATTTCTGAAATTGCGCATTGTTTTTTCATTCGGTTCTCCCTGATGTCGGATCTTCACAGTTGTCTCGTGATTTTATGAGTAATTCAGATGAGCAGTTAAACAAATATGAATTACTGCACGTCCGTGACGTGGCTTTGTTGCTTTAAATTGATGCCTGCCGTCTTAATGGTCTATATCAGAAATGTCGAACCGAGGTAATTTTCTATATTCACAGAACGTCTCCACTAGCCTTTGTTCTCAAGCGATGGCTACGTAATGCATTTGGTCTAAAACCTCACTTTGCCCCGGCTTGTAAAGGCTGCGAAATCAACCAAAAGACGCATCCACTCAGTAGGAGCTGTTATTCGTAATAACATCACAGATTTGGACCATTAGGCTGTGGAAATAACCAGTCGACAGTGCTGAGGAAGTGGCGCGAATTAGCTGATGGCGAATCGGTTGAGGATTTTTCGCCACGGTAACACATCGCACAAGGAGTTGCGTAACGTGTTGTAAATACAGTGTGTCAAAACGGGGGAATATTTCTGGGTCGCAATTAGCAGACGAAATGTGTTGTAGCCATCAGGAATCGCGAAACGGAAAGCGTCTGGTTTTGATAAAGAGACAAGATGGCTGCCGCCGCGCTGCTGTTTTGAGCTCGCTCTCTGTTGGAGTTGCTTTGCGGGGTCTGCTTGTCAGAACGGCTTTATAGACCCTCATTAAAAGGACTCGTTTCCGTCGCTGGACTTCTGCCTCGGTGTCTGTCTGTTAACGTATGCGTCCACATCTACATCTGCTGCTAGTTTTCTCTGCGTTCGGACTTGATCGTGTGCGGATATTCCCATGATTCTGGTAAACATGTCAAATAAGCAACGAGATGTTAATTCAATGCTAAAATGCCATTTTACTCGCAAGTTTTGGGCTTTATCCCCAGCCTAAACATTTTGCACTTTGTCATCAATGCACCCGTGCAATTTCAAACCGCCTTTTCTTTTGTTTTCTTGTTTTTGATAACGAAACGTAACGTATTGACGAAACCATTTGTGCACTAAAAGTATTCGCACCACGTCTGCCGAGCTTTTCGGGTGATTTGCAAGACGTCTGGCCTGTTTTGCTGATATTCAGATTTTATTGCGTTAAGCTCTCAGTGCCAGTGTTTTTCAGCGAATATAAACTGTGTTTACACGAAACGAAATACCGCACGGCAGTGTTTAAAATCATGGCATTTGTTTTTCGTATCATTCAGAAATCGTAGAGCATAAGAGCCGTTCTGTTGTAAAATCGTGCGTTTGGGTTGTTGAATAGAAACTATAATGTATTCTAAAACACAAAGAATGATCCACTTATGTTTGTGACACACATTAATCATCATTCCTGCTAGCTCTGTTTGTTTGTTTTCTTTTTCTTTTTCCTAAAATACAGACACGGTATTGTAAAAAAGCCACTGTGCCCAGAGGAATATGATAATAAATCAATAGTTTGGGCAGGAAATGTATTTTACATTTTTTTTCCAGTATTGTGATTCTGGCCCATATAGGTCAGTCAGTTCCTCTCCAGCTCACGTCTGGGTATTTTTGTTCTTTTTAAAACTGTGAACCACGGCCTTGTGTGTCTGCATCTTCTAATCTGAATCGTTTCTGCTTGATGTCTAATGTGCATTGTTTGTTTCGCTTCTAATGTGTGCTTAAAGTGTTGCATTTTTATTCAATGCCGATTTTTGATCTATGCCACTGTGGTTGATATCTGCTTTTGTTGTTGCATCTGTTCCAAAAAAAAAAAAAAAAAAAAAAAAAAGCTGAATTCTAAACACGTGTTTGGCATTGTCTGTTTCTTCTTTGTTCTACAGAGATGTTGAAGGAGTTGAACCAGCAGCGCAGAGAGAAAGAGTTTACAGACCTGAAAATTATAGTTGAAGGCAAAGAGTTTGAAGTCCACCAAAATGTTCTAGCTTCCTGCAGCTTGTATTTCAAGGACCTGGTGAAAAGGTTTGCCTTCCTTCCTTCCCACCAGCCGTTGATCCAATCTGTTCTTTTCGTAGGGCGCATTTGTGTCATTTTTTCCCCTCCTCTGTTTCTCTCTTGCAGGTTTGT
This sequence comes from Puntigrus tetrazona, assembly GCF_018831695.1. Classification (NCBI taxonomy): domain Eukaryota; kingdom Metazoa; phylum Chordata; class Actinopteri; order Cypriniformes; family Cyprinidae; genus Puntigrus; species Puntigrus tetrazona. The sequence continues at coordinate 22,319,610 of NC_056718.1, forward strand.
AGGAAGACTTTGGTTTCTATCACAGGGCCAGCAGCCATTCAACGTTTCGCTAAAATGAATGTATCTTAAATTGGGAAAAAGGTCAACCCTTTTCTTTCTCTTTTTTTTGTTACCTTTCCCCCCCCCACCATTTTAGAACGCATTACCATTAATTTCCATTTTTAAAAGCAGAGAATGTGTTCCATGATTGAGGGATCTTAAAAAGAAATCACAATAGACATTCAAATCATCCCCCAAAAATACCATGTTGTGCATTCTGGAAAGTGTGCTCCAAAAGCAATGTGGTATCTGTCATTTTGACTATGGGATGAGCTTTGTCAGCCATTTTATCAGCAAGCGTATGGTCTTCATAGGGCATAAAAGTTTCCCATTCATATGTTAAACATTCACGATGGGCCCATTGAATGGTAGGAGCCTCATTCAGAGTCGCAAACAATGAGACGAGCCCAGCAACTTTCTCTCGAATCGTTACCTTCACAGGTCAGAGCCATTTACTGTATTTACTCTCGATGAGCTGCTGTGCTTTTCCAAATTACACATGCTGCATCCATTGCCAGATCACTTTCTGGGATTTTTGTTATTAAAATATTCATTGTGTGTGTGTGTGTGTGTGTGTGTGTGTGTGTGTGTGTGTGCGCGTGTTTTAAGCACATCCATCTTCTCATTGTCATTGTTTAGTGTGTGCTTTTTAAATCTCATTATTGTTGTTGAATCTATAAAGAAATAGCTACTATTTATCTGAAGAGCCCACAACATTTTTTACATTTTTTGACTTTTTGACACATTTGAAAATTATTTTAGAATGAAAAATTATTGGAGAAGTCTGGTTTTGTTAAAATAATAGTTGTAGTCTTTTCTCTCTCTCTCTCTCTCTCTCTCTCTCTCTCTCGCTCTCTCTCAAATGACAATCCACTTTTTGATAATTGATGATAATAATAATAATAATAATAATAATAATAATAATAATAATAATTGTTTATTATTCAGAAAATCAAAATATAAAAGTGATATCTGAAGAATCATGAAAGAATCTGAAAGAATCATGAGACACTGTAATAATGATTAAAATTAATCTTGCATTACAAAAAAAAAAAAAAAAATATATATATATATATATATGTGTGTGTGTGTGTGTGTGTGTGTGTGTATAAACAAGTTATACAGTTGTAATACAAATTGTAATAATATTTTACAATATTATTGATTTTGTATTTTTATTAAATACATTTTTCACAGACATTTATTTTTTTAAATCTTACCAACCTCATTTGGGTTTGCTAGTATAATATGTAATGCTTTTATTTATTTATATATATATATATATATATAATTGTAAATATTTTCAAAATATAAGCTATATGTGTGCTTTTATATGTACATAATAAATTATAATAAATATACGCAGTTCACTTCCATATATTATGTAAACAAAAACCTTTATTTTAGATGTGATTAATCATTTGACAGCAATTCAAACTACATATATATATGTGTGTGTGTGTGTGTGTGTGTGTGTATTAACAGTAGAATTTTTCTTTATTTATGTTACTGCAGAAAAGATGTGAAATTAGGCCAAAATCCATTTGATTAGCTTTCTCTATCCTTAGATAAAACAGTGTAGAACAAATACTACAGTTCATCCAAAATATAGCTTAGCTTAGCACAGTTATCTCCAGCACAATTGTAAACGTTTGCACTGCTGTGACGTTATTGAGAAATGTAGTTAGTAGCTTGGCTGTTTCCCTGACACTCACCATACATTAGCTAGTCTGAGCTGTGAGCGACTGTCCTCAGATGCCCTTCGTTCTTCTTGGCACAGTTGCTAGTTTTTCACATTCACAATTCATAAGCTCAGTCCGATGGGCAGGACTCGTCGTCCCTGCACTTTCTGTCTCAAAGTCGCCTGTCTCCTTCTATTCAACTGAATGCAGAAACCCTCGCGCAGGTACTCTGGATAGACGCCAGTCGCCTCGCAAAAAAAAACCCCTCATCAGAGCGCTTATAGGGACTCTAGACGACAGAGGAGCTCGCTGCTTAGGGAAAGATACGATTGTCCTCGTAAACATCGGCCCTTGTAGCCGTGCACACACAGATCCGCCTGCCGCTGACCTTGCGCTTGACAGAGGACCTTGCGTGATTGTTTGGCGATATCAGACTGAAGGAGACATGTTTTGGCAGGCGATGTGCACAGATTAGCCTCTCCGTCGCTGAAATTCATCGAGGATTTTATTGCTTCACAAAATCGCATGCCGCTTTTTGTTGTAGCTCAGCTTAGGGGACCTGCACTGAAAATGTTACCGTTTCTCTGACTTACATACGCGAACAGTCGTTGTCTGTCAGTGTTTTTGCCATTGCACAAAGAAGCATTTCTTCCAAAACATGCTAATGGCAAGAACAGTTTCCCCGAAGCATCCTTGGGTTAAGTGCCTTGCTCAAGGGCAAAGTAGTAAAAGAGAAGATTTGTGATCCAAGTACATCTCCAGGATCTGGGTCACCCTCACCTGAGCATGAACCCGTTGAGTCTAAAGCCCAACTCCTTCAGGGTCAACATGAAACGGCATTCTCAGCCCGATTTAAATGCATAATGTGGCGTGGTTCCAAAGGAAAAAGACTGAAGATGTGGGTTGGGAATCGTTTGGATTGGAAAAAGATTTTCCTAATGACAGGGTAGTGAAAGGGAAGGGTTTGAAAAATGTGAAAAGAAACAGTTTTAATGCCGTTTTATAGTAGCTTTGAGGTTTTTGTTGCTTGTATTGAATCGAGTTTAATCTGTTGGAGTTGGATTTTCTGTCGGTTGTTTTTAAATACAACGATTACAGGTCAGAGTTCAGGGTTAAAATAATTGCGGGCCAAAGTCCATCAAACTTTGGAAACATTAAACGCTTTTTGAACATGCTTGCACTTTCATTCTCCCATGTTAGCACGCATATGAATGGAAATGAAAGGACACAAAGTCTAGTGAGAGGAAAATGTTAGATAATAAAGCCCAGGGCGACCTTAAGTTTAATTGTGCGATGCATGAAGGTTACGGAGTTTAAATAAATTGAAATTCAGGTGCATTTAAACTCATTTTTAAATGGGAAAGCAAACGTTATCAAGGATAGACAGATAAAATTTAGTCGAAATTAAATTGAATGAAATGAAAGAAATAATAAAATTCCATTCAGTGAAGTTAATTTAAGCTAAAATTGGAATAAATGAAAATAATGTGGCAATTTAATTTATAATCACACCAGGACCCTTATTTTGAAATGCGTGTGCTTTACTATTTTTAGCTGTTCATTCAAATAGACGCGTGAGATAAAAGACACCCTCTAAACACTCTAAAACGCTTTCCAATTCAACGTACGCTAATAATGATTCACTGACTCGAAAAAAAAATTCCTGTCGCCAAATTCCTGGCCAGTTCATTTCAAATTCTCACTTTGGCGCAAATCCAGAGTCAGCTGATGCTGCGTCAGCGCGATCTCGGTCGGAAGACTTCTAAATCCCGTCTACACAATTTGTCAGAAGCATGAGTTCGCCCCGGCCCCGTTCACGGGTTCGAACAACGTTTCCTTTTCTTTGCTGAAAATTTGCGCCGCGCTATTGCCTGAGCCGCCATGCTATTTTTACGCTGGCGCATTAAGCTCATCTGAGGGGCGCAGGAGAGAACATGCCACCTGAAGGATATAATGCACCTCCTAAATGTGCACACACGCTTCCCCTCGGCCGCGGGAAAAAAAAAAGCCATTACCCTCCCCTTTAGCGTCTGCCGCGTGGAGCGCAGAGACGGATTGCCCTCAGTAATTCCATTTTCCCCTCCGGATTTTTCAATAAGTATGCTCGGTGCCACTTTAATTTATGGGTAGTGCAACTGCGGCAAGCCGTCAGCGTATGTGCGTAATGTGAAACTTGGCTAGCTTAAAGTAGCTTTGACACCACGCTCTGATTTATTTATTTATATAAGGCCGCACGTTTGTTTTACAGTAGATGTGGCTTTACAAGTGCGAGGAAGTAGCGAGGTTTCATTCGGAAAACAGTGGGAGATCATTAATCCCGTGGGATGTGACAGTCGACTTCTATGAAGGCACAATTACCTCCCGCACTAGAGGAAAGTCACTTTCTGGCTGTTTCTGCGCGGAGGGTTGAAGTTTATATACGGTAATGAAGTTCCACAGTGCGCTCCTTTATTCATATTTCATGCTGTAATGATTTGGTGGCACAATTTTTTCCTCCAAACCCCTAAAAAAAAAAAAAAAAAAAAAAAAAAAAAAAAAATGTTTTTATTTATTCCTTTTTCCCGTCATGCTTTTCGGTCGTATGTGTAGATTTTTCTCCCAGACTTTGTATTAGTTTTGAATCAGCGTTACACCAAAATAAGAGAGAGAACGGGGGCAAACTGTGCCATATTTTACTTGAGTTGTCCTGTAGGCGAGCGGAAATGGGATGAAATGAGGTATAACTAATACTCCTAATTATATTGCAAGATGTTTGCTGTCAGCTGAAATGATCTGTAACATGCAGCTAGAGAAATCCAAATCGCATTTCCTCACAATCTAGTCTCGAGTTTTGCTGCTAATTTATGCAGGTCTTAAAAATATGTATGTAATTGTAAAACATATTACAAAATGATATATATTGTTAATATAGTTGTAATAGTTAGTATAATTTAATCTGATCTTAATAATATAGTTT
>NC_056718.1:22329286-22374286 GCF_018831695.1 Puntigrus tetrazona
GCCATATAAAGTCAATTGTATTATTGCTTCCCAGAGGCTACATTCTGTTGGATTATGGCTGTAGTTAAGTTGATTGATTTTTAAATCTTTAAATCTATTTTTACTTTCATAGGCGAGGCCAAATCAACAACACATGAAAGTGTACTAAAAATGTTCAAATGAAGTCATTAGCGTTTTAGTATAAGCAGTTTTATTCGGATCCCACTGCATTCAGCTGCAGACTAAAATGCCAGTTTATCCAGAAAATGTTTTCTGTTCAGGAACCATGTAAGAAGGTGAAAATGTGATGAAATATTTTGCTTTCGAACACACCGGCGTTCCCGTCTGCTTGTTTTGAATGCAGTAGCGTTTAGACACTTGATGTTTTTCAGCATTGCATCACTTTATAGACAGTCTTCGCTCAGCGGGAACCGTGGGAACGTGATTTCAGAGTTGCCTGAAACTTAAGACGGCTCGCTATTGCATTTAAACCCAATTTGCAGAGCGAGATCGAATGCCCAGCGGTTTAATCAATACATCAGCAGGGAAAATATTCGGCCGAAAAGATATTTTCGTAGAAAATCGGCGAGCGGATTATCACACGGGGCCGAGAAAAATATCTAGAATCACCTCATTTTCACCTTAATGGCCTTTCCATGTATATCGGCTTTCCGTCTGGTAGCCTGGCACTTATCTGGTGACCGTACACATCAGTGCTATCTTCAGCCCTCACTAAAACACAATCAACGGCTGCTTGGCTATTAATTTCACTCCTCCTGCCCTTGACCTTCAGGGGATTATCGTTCCTCTCAGAGCATAAAACCACTGACGCTGCTTATTATTCACATTTCCCATCCACCCCTGGGAATGATCACATTTGAAGTGATCGGGACGCCTGCGCGTGAAAGACTCGAGCGGGGAAGGTAACCGCGTGAGTTTGGCGGATGAGCTCGGGGTGCTGCTCGGATCGTATTAATGTAATGAAGCCCTTTACTGCGCGATCGCTCCATGTGGACAGCCAGATTGCGGCGTCGGTCCTCCTCTCCTTCCGCGTCTTTCTTCCCCCGTCATTCTCGCTGCGCATTCGCGGGCCACCTGCGCTCGTCCTCAAAGCATGCCACGCTCATGTTTCATAAGAAGCGTTTCACTTCTTTCTTTCATTCAGATTGAGTTTCATTTCAGATGCAAGAAACAAAAAGTACTGTGTTTTATGCTTTTCCTGTAGGGTCCTTCTACAAAACGGATGCCTTTTGTGAAAAAATTAAAATAATAATATATATATATATATATATATATATATATATATATATATATATATATATATATACACACACGTTTACAAGTTAATAATGCATTCATAAAAATCTTTACATATTTTTTTAGTTTTATTTAAACCATCTTTGTGTCATTAATGCCATGTTTCATGATGACAAACTGCAATATATGAAAGTAAAAGCTAGCACTTTTTTATTTTAGTTAAAATGTATTACTACACTGCAAAAGATTTGCATATTTTTATAAATAAAACAAAGATTATTTGATTATTTTCTTAATATTTCGTTTTTGTACTTCACAATTTGATATTTAATTGTGTCATGCCATTTCTTTGAAATTTAGTAGCAATTTATTTTTTTATTTTTTTGTAAAAGGCTTACTTTTTCATTAATTTGTTTGTTTTTAAATAATCAACTATTTATATAGTTACATTTTAATTATATAACTATCTACAAACAACATAGTTTGGCTATGATCCTGCCAGGAAAAATTGATGCAAACTGTATTAATCATAATTAATGCTGACAATTATTCAAATATAATATGAATGTGTTAGCACATTTTCTTCGTTAGTGTATATAATAAGCATATTTATGAAAGCAAATAAAAGTATATTTGTAAAATGTAAAGTACAAAAAAAATACTACTGATTAACTAATTCTTAATACAGATTGTAATTTAATAATATTTTAAACAAATTAGATGCTGAACTTTATTTTCTTAAAAACGAAAAATAAATAATTAAATAAATAAATAGGTCCTATTGTAAATTTCTATTGTGAATTAAAAAGTTCCTTAAGATGGAAAAAAATCCTTTCTATCCTATTAAAATCTTACATAATTCCCTTCAAAACATTACTTTTGCAAACCCGGAAAAGGCATCCGTTTGATAGAATCATCCTGTAATGGATTTTGGATGTATTTGAAACATGATGTGGTCATATGACTTTCCCTGTGGTCATGAGCTGTGTGTTGTGTGTGTGTGTGTGTGTGTGCGGTCAGGTCGTCGAGGGAACCGGGCAGTGGAGAGAAGCTGGAGCTGAAGATGACTAACATCGGTGCAGATGTGCTGGAGCTGCTGCTGGAGTTCGTCTACACCGGCTCGCTGGTCATCCACTCGGCCAACGCCAAAACCCTGCTGGAGGCCGCCAACAAGTTTCAGTTCAACACCTTCTGCAAAGTCTGCGTGTCTTTCTTAGGTACGCCGCTCATGAGATCCCGGCATCCATCAGATGGAGTCGTGTTCAAGCTGTATGATGCATTCTTTCATTTGTATAAAGGTCAGAGAACAATTGCATTGAAATGTCAAACCCGATGTCACAATCTCATCCAGCACTGATTATTCCGATCAATACCAAATATAAAGATGACCAACAGAGTGAGGAAAGGTCTGGCAGGAGATGAGGAAAAATTTAGGTTGAGAAAGTACGAGTGTTTCTTCAACTATGAGCACTTTTAGACTACTTAAAATAGTGAGACTTGGAATAGTCAACTTTAAACTAGTGAGAAGTAGCCAATTATACATAAAAACACCGCTAAAGCTCGCTAAAGCTAATTTCGTAGAGTTTTATCTAACATATTTTCACTCTTTTTAAACAGTATCACTAAATTGCACAATAAAAATATATTCCGTTCGCAATAAAAATATATTCCGTGGTATTTACCTTTCTTTTTTTATTATTTATTAAGCTTTTCTATTTGTATAAAATATGCATTACTTGTATTCAACATTCAAGGCTCATTGAGATTTTTATTTTTTTTTTTTTAAATTGATCAGAAAGTAAAGACATTTATAACGTAGCAAATATTTTTATTTCACATAAATACTGCTCTTTTGAACTTTCTATTAATCAGATTCTATCAACTGAAGACTGTTTCAACATTGACAAACAGCAAATCAGCATATTAGCATGATTTCTGAAAAATCACGTGACACTGACGACTACAGTAACGATGCTAAAAATTGCTTTGAATGGCAGGAATCAATGGCATTTAAATAGAAAGCAAATATTTTACAATGTTACTGTTTTCGCTGTATTTTATATTAAATAAATACAGTCAGAGTGAGCATAAAAGACTATTTTCAACCTCTGGTGGAATTATTGTTAGCTATGGTGTTTTTTTTTTCTTCTTCTTTTTCTTTTTTTACCACCTACCAACCTCAAACTATTAAAAAATAATTTTGTTGTTTGACCCTTGTCCCAGTCTTAAAATATGCAACTCTTTTTGAAGGTTGAGACAAGGTTAAAACAATAAAATCTTTGCATGAAAAGGCATTTAAATTTAAACAATAATAATACTATTAAACAGCCAAAATAAGTAATGAAAAAGTTCTATAAAAGTTCTAATAAAAAAAATATATAGCGTTCTTACTTGAAGAAAGAGTCATACATAATGCTAGTGGAACATCTCAGAAAGCTTCAGCGATGGTATTACCTTATCAAAAAGTCATGTTGCTGAGGTTTGTGATACCATTGATATACTATATGCAGCAAGAATGTGGACAAAGTCAAACTTCTGGTTTAAAAGGTCAGTTGATCAGGCAGTAAATATATACCACCAAAAGCTATTGATTTGTTTCTTTCTAGTCTGCAGAAGTGCTCCACAATGTTTTCAAGTGCCTGTAAGACCCCACCAAATGAAAGTCAGTGTAATGCATTCAGAAACATCAGGTTGAGGATTGGTTTGTGCCTTTGGGCAGAAAATCAGATTGCACGTCAAAGTTACAAAGTACAAAACAATTGATTAAGTCCAGCGAGGGTGTGCAGGAACGAGGGGGAACACGGGTTTGGAAATATATTTCAATGCCGAACTTCACAGCACACGGTCTGGGAATTCAAGGACCGCGTGTTACCAGAGCTTGCTTTAAAATAGGTTTAAGAAAAAAAAAGGTTAGAGCAGCCGAAGCTGTATTGGTATAGCGAGGTGTGTTAGTGGTGGGTGCTCTGTTTGCGATGCCACACACAGAAACTTCAGAGCGTGTCTATAAACTCATGCCAGCGTCGGGCATAAGCCTCGCTCTGCGGTCTGTCTGCGGCACGCCATTTACAGCCTCTGGCACAAAAACCTCACCTAACAAAAAAAATCATTTTTCCTTCCTCCGAGAGTGGAAGAAGACGAGTGGCCCGTTTGGCTTATTGGCGATGGCACGCTGCAGGCCAGCCTCCAAAGACCCAGACATAATAAAAGCCCATCTGCCTCCACCAGGCGCTCACTCAACCATTTTTACAACAATTTGTACTCTTCTGTTTTATATTGGAGACAAATTGGGTTGCGTAAGGTCTGCCGATGTCACGGGGTTTCGCGCGGTCCGCATTTATTACGTTTATCCGAATCAGGTTGCGTCTGTTACGGAGTGATTTAGATCTGCTGTCCTTGTTGTTTGCAGTCTTGGACTCATTTGTTTATTGGATTTTGGACAGATTGTCAGAGACGAGCATTCTGCATTGCAGCAAGCGTGGGCTTCAATGTTAGTTACGTACAGAAAATATCATTTTTAAAATTACATAACGTGCATTGAAATTGACATTCATGTAGCATTTTATATTTTGCCATTTTAATTGATTGCTAATGCGTATAGGAAATATATTCCGATTAATTAATAAAATGTACTATTCTTCCTCATATCTCAGTTTTTAGTGAGAAAAACTCATTAACATATATACATTTACATGCAAAAGCCTGAGCATTTTTATTTTTGCATATAGTTTTTGTTTATATATATATATGTGTGTGTGTGTGTGTGTGTGTGTGTGTGTGTGTGTGTGAGTGTCACGTCACATGATCTTTATCATATATATAAAGTTAATATTTTTAAGGAACAAAGAAATCTCTGTATCACTTTACTTAAAAACTTTTATGTATATTGGTTATCATTTTTTATAACAAAAAATCACGTATTGCAATGCATATTATGAATGATTATAATGCACGATTATAACCTTGCTCACAAAGGCTGCATTTATTTGATCCAAAAAACATTGAAGCAATTTAAAATAACTGCTTTCTATTTGAATGTAATTTATTATTAGTTTCAAAGCTGATTTTGCTTGCATCATTGCTCCAGTCTTCAGGAAATTATTCTAACATGTTAATTTTCTGCCCAAGAAACTGTTGTTGTTATTATTATCAGTGTTGAACACAGTTGATAGTTTTTCAGGATTCTTTGAAGATTAGAACGTTATTTAAAATAGAATTCTTTTTACATTAGAAATGATTTACCATTCATTTTGAACAATTTAATTTATCCTTAAACTAAAGCGAACTGTGTATATTTATCTGTAAAATCACACCGTTTTTTTAATGAATTTCATACCTTTAGCATTTCACCACACACGTCTACTTTAACTTTTCTTAGTATGCTTGAATTTGAATTAGAAAGAGATTCTTAAGAAACCACTCAGACCGGCAATCCAGGCTTAGATTCATTCACCGTGGACTCATATTCAGCTCTTGCTGTGTAAAATAGGGCTCTCCACTTACAAAAAGGCTCTTGCCTTGTTAAAAATGTGCACCTTTGCACCCGCTTGGTCAAATACCTTCAGATGTGACTCAGCGGGACTAAAGATGAGCTTCACCTTGCCGTTCTAATCCACAGGACAGCATCCCAACCCACCGCTCTGAGCCCAATTGATTTGTTCTGTTGTTTGTCTCCGGAGCGCCTTAAACAGGGGCCCTTCTCTGGAGCCTTCCAGATATACGGCACAGATAGCTTTGCTAGAGCCTCATCCCCTCGTTGTTGTGATCTTTTATGGATGTGAGGGCCTCTCTTGTTCTCTTCTTCAGAAAAGCAGCTGACTGCAGCAAACTGCCTGGGGGTTCTGGCCATGGCCGAGGCCATGTGCTGCACGGAGCTCCACAACATGGCCAAGGCCTTCGCCCTGCAGAACTTCCCCGACGTGGCGGGACAAGACGAGATTCTCAGCATCTCCAAAGAAGACCTCGTTAACTACCTGTCCAATGACAGCCTGAACACCAAGGCCGAGGAGCTGGTTTATGAGACCGTCGTCAAGTGGATCAAGAAGGACCCAGTCGCAAGAGTACAGGTGAGATCAGCAGAAACATTTACATGTGCTTGTTAAAGAAGCTGCTTCTAATGTAAATCTACATTTTGTCCTCCAAATACATCTTAAAAGAACTGAACCGGACTCACTGAACCAAATACTTTTAGTATTTTAGTATTTTCTGTATAGTATTTTAAAGAATTTGGGTAATCAAACAGTTCACAGTAGACATTGAGGTCTGTAGTATAGGGCAAATAGCATGGAAGTCAATGGCTATCATCTGTTTTGTTGCCCACGTTTAACAGAAGGCGGAAGTTCATACCGGTTCGGAAGGACATGAGGAAGTGTGAATGATGAAAGAATTTACTGGGCGAACTATCCAGTCATTACGTATTTACCTCACAAGGTTCTTTAGTACAATTATGACCTGATTCATTTCAGTTTAATGTGATTGCTGAATTACGAACTGGTTCTGAAAAGCAGCACAAGCAAAGAACAATCTGCTTTCTAAACAAATTATACTTATGAATCAGTACTTTTTGGTGAATCAGTCAAAAACATCAAGCATGGCCAATATAGCTTCAGTTTCGAACAATAGTAAGTGAATTGAAGTCGTATCGCAAATAAGATCAAGAAACAGTTGTTTTTAGTACTTCAAAAAACGTTGCACAAACTGCGTAGTCTCATTCCTGAATAAACTAATATCTCCAGTTCCTGGACAAATTACTCTTTTAGTAAATCAAACTAAAACAGCATGATTTGTGTAGTCTGATTCCTGAACGACTCTCACGAACCAGTTCTTTTAGTGAGTCAAATCTGAACTAATGATAAGCTGATTCTTTTTAAAAACAAATAGTACAAACATACAGAGTGATTACTGTTTAATCGTTTTTCGTACTGTTTAGTTAATAAATCCAACCGGAGTATACTATTCCTCAATTTATGACTCTTACGAAACAGTTATTTTTAGTGATTCAAACATAGCACAGACTCTGTAGTGTAGTTCCTCAGTGAATGACTCTTTTCAGCTGATTCTTTTTTGTTGAATCATAAATGATCGTAATCCACAGATGAATGTCAGTCACAAATCTAACCCTATAAATCTAGTCTGCTCCCCAAACGAATGACCCTTAGAAACATGTATTTAATGTATCAGCAACGTACAACACAACAAGCGCAGTCTGATAAAATCATTTCCTGCTGTTGTGTTGTATTTTTGACCCAGGTATTTCATCTTTCAAAAGTGGAAAAAAAGCGGCCTCGTGAATTCCCAAAGTCTGTTCTTAATCAATTTTTAGTGTATGTTTTTCACATTAAGTCTTAAAATTGTTTTATTTAGCGCTGTGACCGCTTTCAGTTTGGTAGTTTTGTGCGAAAGCAGAATTTTGCCTCTTTTTGTTGAGACACAGCAAGAGTTCAGGCCCCCTGAAGTGCCTTTGTTTCTTTATGGATCAAAAGACCTGTCTGCGGTGGGCTAGGCAATTCAATAGGGCTTCCTCAAATCTCACTTCACATTGAAGAAGTTTTGGCTTCCCGTAGCCCCGAGAACAAGAGGTCAACACCATTTTGCTGGCCTTGCACTTCTATTTCTGTTACCCTGAAGAATACATTCAGGCAAGTCGCAGCAAACATAAATAAGAGAGCTCGGAGCAGAGAGCCGTGCAGAAGCCGAGGGCCGAGATCAGATATTCAGGGGCCGTGTGGCATGACATTGGACCCTTTGGAGCACTGATGTGGTGCAGTGACTGTCTGAAATGGATGAGCCATGTGTGACAGTGCTGCTGCTTCAAAAACCCCCTCATGCACCACCAAAGTTTCTCTCCGCTATAAAACGCCCCACCACCGCGCAGAGTTCATAAACAACTCTGGAACATTGAGCCATGGATGCATTTTTTACAATCTTTCCCCCCCCGTTCCTTTCTCTCTTTCTGAATTTCATCCCCTTCCAGACTCCGATGGACTGAATTTGATTGAATCCACTGACATTTCCTAAGGATATATCAGCTCCAATTGTCACAGTCAATGCACAAACGCAGAGGCAAATGTTTGTTGTTGCTCTGAGCAAACGTTTGTTCGCGAGAGCGTCTCGGCGGTCAGACATGAGTATAATTTTTTGGCCGAAAGTATAGATAATGAAAAAAATAACAACTTTTATCCTTCACTGTGAATTAGTTGTAAATTAGCGGGTGTGGGCCGCGTGCAGCCGCCAGACCTCCATGCGCAGTGATGTATGGACCTTTATTGTGCGATCCTTCACGCCGCTGCACAATTTGCATTAGTTTATTACAGTGAGTCAACATGCTTTTTATGTGCTTGTAACACAAGGGCCCATGCGAGTCGCTGGGGAAGGAGCCGAGCTTTAAATAGAGACTCTTACGGCACACCTGGGACCGGAACGAACCCCTGCATGAGATGAGAGCGATCAGCCCTGTCCTAATGTTAGTAAATGATCCTTACTTTGTCCTTGGTCCAGTAGTCATACATCTAGATGGACTGGGTGATTTATGGGGACTCGTTCTGAGATTGCGGAAAGAAATTGGATTGAGAATATGTCAATATTTCGGGGATAAAAGTACCTAGATGCTTGTTTTATCACTTGCTTAAAGAGTGTGAAAGATCGGACGGATTTACCGAAGCGTTCAGAACACACAGATCTAGTCTCGCGCGAAACCTGATTTTGACTGTCATCATAAATGCGGTTGTCATTATGACTAAAAGTTGACAGTAAGGCATCCAGTGTAGCAAGCATTTAGACATTTTATAAATCATTTCCCTCACTTCTTGGTGCAAATAGTTATAATATTTTAAGAGCTTTTATTTTGCTTGGTCCATTTGCTTGACAAAAATCCCATTATTTTCCCTAGTGGAATTGATTTTTAACACCACAGTGAGCTCTTGAAGTTGTTAATCGATGCTTCTGTTGGAGCCGTTATTATGCTTTATTTTTGTTTTTATATCTCAATAACTTTTTTTTTACTGTGTTTAGCAGTCCATTTCCTAGTGAACTCTTAACTGGTCGATCTGGGTGGGTCGCGGAGTGAACGGTCAAAGGAGCGTCACGATCAACAAACAGCTTTGTTTTTAAGTTTTTCTGATGCAAGACTTATTTTAAAAGACGTGCATGAAAGCTGTTGACACTTCTGACAGATGCAGTTTAAGTAAAGAGTGCCTGAGAAAAAAACATGCTGTGCAGTATCTGCGGTCAGATGGGATGTTGACAGGCTTAATGTCACATAACTGGTACGTTTGTTAGCTAGGAAGGATTTGCATGAAGGTATAATATTCATTCTTTTCTGGAGCAGTTTACATGCTTCATGAACGGTTTGTGTTAGCATTGTATGCTATTCATCGTGTTTTTCTTCCATAAACCAAAAATACCAAATTTTTTCAGTTGTGTGATTTTGTATGTTTAAATGATAAAGTTGAGAACCACTGGTCTAGGCTATCCATGAATTATGAAAGGAAATATTCTACAATCAGATTCACTCTAGTGAAGCATTGCGAAAAAAATATAATAGAATCAGTATACATTTTCTATATTTTTGCCTACATTTTCAAACTACTTGTACTCTGCGTGTACTTAAAATACACATTAAAGCCAGTAAGTTTTCTGGGGTATATATATATATAAATATATATTTTTCTATATTTATAAACCACTTTTGATATCTCTCAATCAATATTTTAATTCAGTTTCATGACTTGGAATGCTTCGTCTTCATCCAGTTGTTAAACACTTTGAGTCATTTGTCTTATAATTTTATTTATTTATTCATTTATTATTATTTTTTATGATTAGTATTCAGCTGATCATGATACTCTACTGAATCGTCTAAGGAATGAAGTTGGCATCAGGGGTACAAAACTAGATTCTCTACATCTTCCACTCACTTACGGGGTACCTCAGGGGTCCTTCATGGGTTTTGTTACGAGGAAATATAATATTTTGTATCATTGTTATTCTAACAATACTAAGATTTGCATCCCCTTTAGTTCTGAGATCTCTTATTATGAACCCTTGCTATAAAGTGTTTTAAAGATATCAAATGCTGGACAGCAAGAAACTTTCTCCAATTAAATGAGAGCAAAACTGAGATGAATATCTTTTACTTGGGCCATCTGCTGCTGTCTACTAACCTAGATTTTCTGTCTTCCAATGTTCATCCTTTTGCTAAAAACTTTTGAATTTTGAAGAACAGATAAGTGCAGTAGTGAAGAGCAGCTTCTTTCAGTTAAGGCAAACAGCCAAATTAAAACATATGCTCTCATTTAAAGATTTGGAGATCGTTTTCCGTGCTTTCCTTTCTTCCAGATTAGACCATTGCAATGCACTTTATATGGGTCTCAATCAATCTCTATGTATCACTTGCAGTTGGTTCAAAATGCAGCTGCGAGGCTGCTGACTGGCAACAGGAGGAGGGAAAGCATCGCTTCATTGGTTTCCAGTGCAGTATAGAATCCATTTATAAGTTTTATTATTTGTTTTTTTAAACATTAAATGGTGTAGATTCATCCTATCTTGCCGAGCTTCTCAATTACCAACAATCTTGACGACGCCACAGATCCTCTGCTAAACAACTCCTGCTTGTTTCCTGTTCTCATTTAAACCAGAAAGGGACTCAAGCTTTCTCGATAGCTGGATCAAGACTATGGAATAGCTTAACTCAGGACATCAGATCTGCGACTAAACTAGGGCTTAAGACCCACTTGCATTCCCAGGTTTTGGTAGAACTGTGCTGTGTAGCTTTTGTTGGCTACTAGTGTTCACAGTGCCATAGAAGAACCTTTTTGTGATTCCATAAAGAGCCTTTAACACCTGAACAACCTTTGTGTTTCACAAAAGGTTCTTTGTGGCAAAAAAAGGTTGTTCAAATTATAAAAAGGTAAGAAAGAGATGGTTCTTTAAAGACTGAATGCTTCTTCTGTGGCACTGCAGTGTACTTATTACACTAGTTGTTTAAATGTGCTATATAAATAAGCTGACCTTGACCATTTTGTTTTATTTTCAGATCCAAGGTGGCTTTAAATGTGGGCAGTAACTGCTGCACTCCTTTGAACATATGAGTCACTTAATTTAAGTGCCTGCTTTCCTTGAAATCTATTCATTAAGGCAATCTGATTGCTATCAGTAAATTACAATTACTGTGCAAGCATTACATCAACTACTTAATATGCATAAGTCAGTCCGATGAAGTTTCTAATGTGCCCAACCACTTTTTTTATTGTTCTTATGTCCTTTCCTATTAGACGCCCCAGTAGTAGCATCCTGATTCCCAGTAATCGTGCTCTGTTTTGTTCTGCGTCCAATATACTTCAGACAGTCTTAACAGCGTAGCCCGAGATTCGATTGTTCAAAAGAGAAAGCAAACCTCGTAGTCCGACCGCCTCCAGTGACTCGAATATCATGCGCAAGCACAAAAATCAGCTTTGATAAACCTTGGCCTCAGTGCCACGCGTCCACCTGCCGGGACCAAGCAGCAGTCACGCTGTCACTCAAACGCAAACTAAACTTCCCGAGATTGCTAACAGCACGGCTCTGGAGCCCGCCAAAGATCAGGCCCTTGTCCCGCCGAGCACAAGTCAAACTCCAAACCCTTTCCACGACACGTCCGGAGCCCGGCCCGCACGCGTTCAATTAGAGCCTTGCAATCCTGCCAAGCCCTGCGCAGCGGAACCATTAAAGAAACGCCCCGGACGAATTCATACGGCACTTTATCGTGACCGGTGAGGCCGGCTGACAAAGAAGGTTGATTAATTGCATCTCCTTTGAGGAGAGAACTAATATGCAGCTGAAAAGAATGCTTAATGATGGTTTTTGCACAAGGGGGCAATCTGCATTCACCCTCGGCAGGGATATCTAATTCAGCAGTCAGAAAATAACAATGGATGTGGCGGCGTTGATGCTCGGCCCTGGCAGACAGTACTCATTAGCTGCCGGGGTCATGTTTGACTTGAGGGCATAGAGGAGAATCTTCCCATTCCAGCCTTTTAATGAGATCAGAACTTCTTGAATTTGCAGATGTTACTAAGGACTTCAATCTCGCCCCTCATTCAGTCCGAGCATAAAGACGTGGCGTCTGGACTATTACCGTTTCACGATGATCATTTAGTCTGAATTAAAACCGTAAAGCAAATATATAGCAGAGAAGCGCTGGAGTTTATTATGGTTTGCGGATCAAATGTGCTGGGCGGTTATCGGTCTGTTTATGTTTATGTTATTGATTTGTGCTTAATTTCGCATCATAAAATACCTAGATCTTTCCGGCTCGGTGGAAATAAGAGTTCAATCTGCTACACGGATGTAAAGTTTACAACGCAAAGGTGTTGGTCGATAATCGAAGACGCTCTTCTGAACTCACCCTGTGACGTTTGGAGTAATTTTAGCAAATATGCTGGATATGAATCATTTCAAAAAAGAATTTATTACTTCAGCCTGACAACATATGTAAAGTTGAGCATGTAATACAGTGGGAAGCACTGAAAAAGTTAGTATTATAGTACTATTCTGGCATAAAGTTTTTATTCACTATAAGCTGATTTTTGTTTTGCGTTGTACAGTCGTTCGTTTGGTAATGCTTAATGAGATCATTTGTTCATTCATGCATCCGATAATCAAACATACTCTTCTAAACTCATTACGTTGAACTGGGAAAGTTTGATTCATTTCAGCGAGTCAGATCATTTGAATGATTCATATAAATAATCAGTTAAAAGCAATTTACCAGTTCATTTCTGGGCATATATCTCTTTGTATTATAAACATATAGCTGTCTTAAAGGTACAGTAGAAAGAGAAACAAGTGAATATTTAACAACAAATCTACCACACAAAAGGAAATCCAGTAGGAAAAGGATTACATTTTTTTTAAATTTTAAATTAAATTATTATTAATTGATTATTTATGCATTGATAAATGTAGAAACACCCTAAATTCAATTAAAACATTGTCATGGACATCAGTTTTTTTCAATACTAAATATTTCTTTGCAAGAAAAAAGCACAGAAATGCCTACCTAGATATGAATGTTGTTCACTTAAGTGTATCATATGGACATATGGACTATGTTTATTTCATTTTGCCATGCATGTAACATTTAGTTTTCCACATAGTGCCAAGTGTTTTGTCATGTTACAGGGCTTCTTTGTTGCAAATAAAATAGCATTTTACTGTATTTTACTGTAAACTTTATATATTCTATTTACCATAAGCCAATAGTTTGGTATTGTGCCATCATTTATGATTCATTTGATTCATAGCTTAACAAGGTTGTTTGTTTGTTTATAGCTTCTAATAAATAAGTTGAATGATTTATAAAAATTAATCCGTTTAAAGAATTAATCGCCAATTAATATCTCTGTGTACTATATACCGCACAGTACATAGAAACACCTTAAATCCACAGTAGAAACTAAATCAGCTTATTTCATCAGTGTTGGAGAAGCTACATTGAAAAAGAGCAGTATTATTATCAATTAGGTAGCATTTTACTTTAATGTTCTTGAATTCGTTTTTACTAATAAATGTAAAAACACTAATCTGAGTTACAATATAGCGGGGAGCTACAGGATTTTGTATACTAAGTATTTCATCACTGAAGCACCTTTTTAATCACAGTTTTTGAACTGGTTCATTTATAATACTTGAACAATTTGAATGAATCAATGCACTAAAATTCTAATTAAAGCATGTTTATTACTAGTCCGCTGCGTAAATGCAATACAGTAATGCGCGTTTTGTCTTGTTACAATGAAAAATAGTCTTTTTAGTATAAAGGTGTCATACCGCTATTTTCAATTCTGTTTAATATATAGATTTGAATCACCGTAAGTCAATAGCTTTACATTGTAATGCATTTTTGAAATGAATTTGGCTGCGCTCAGTGTGGGCCTTCGTTCTTTTTCACGCGGGACTCTAAAATCTCAGCGCTAGCCACGTCTTAAAACTATTTATTAAAAGCATTTTTCGAAAAGCCTGCAGTATGAAGGAAATGAACGAGAAAAACGCTTGAGGAAGCGAGGCTGCTGAGAAAACGGCCAGCCTCTGTTGCGTTTTATTGAGACGGTGAGTCAGCTTCGGCTCCTGTGCATACATCTCTGTTGTGTTCGCTCTTTCAAAAGCTGAAAGCCAGGCGTAAGGCCAACCGAATCTCGCTTCAATGCACACAGACTTCTCCCTCTCTTCGCTTGTGTTTCTCTCTTTCTCTCTCTCAGGAAGGGATACCCCCCGGCTGAACTCCTCTGTTTTGTGTTTGAGAGAATATTTCAGTGGCTCATTTCTTTCTGCCTGGCTGATGTTATATTTAAGGGAGACTAAATAAAGTTTCTCCACACTCGGTATCTTCTGCGTAAAAAAACAACATGAGGCCTCTCACACACGTTCGCTGTGTTTCTAAACCTGAGCTGCCTCTGGAGGCAGTGTTTTCAGACGCACTCAGTGCTCCTGACTCAAAGGCTTTTGGGAAAGTACTTGTTTTGGCCAAATTCTATGTACTGCACTGCCAACAAAAAAAAAAAAAAAGAATTTTTGTCTCGAACATTCGAATCATTTCTAAATCGAGATACATTTACTCGAGGGGCAAAATACTTAAGATAGTAGTTATTTGTTGTAATTAAGCCTTTGTTTTTCGCTTTTGTAAGTTACTTGCTAAATGCGTTATGTAAATGTACATAAACGTGCTAATGTCTTGTTTTTTGAAGGAAAAAAGGACTTGACTTATTTTATGCTTAAAATAAAATGTAATATAAATTTAAAAAATTATATTAATTTGATATAAAGGGGAAATATACTTTTTCTGTGTGTCTGATTAAAAACAAATTGTTTAGTACATATGTAAATATGTATAGGTATTGGAAAATATTTTGGAATATTCAGTATTCAATATTCAATATTTAATATTGCAGTATATATATATATATATATATATATATATATATATATATATATATATATATATATATATATATACACACACACATATATATATTTGTGTGTGTATATATTTAATTTTGATGCATTTAAAAAAATTCTTATGGAATTGTGCTTTTCAAGTAATTTTGTCTCGATTTAAAACTCGATTTAAGATATTTGTACTCGAAAAACACTGAGCAAGAAAATATTTTATTAAGTGTGTCTTTCAGTGAGTCAAGATTGTGACGAGTGAACTGACGAATGTCTCCCTTAAAGAAATATAGCCAGGTTCCTGATTGTCATCTCTGGTTTCAGGCATAACCTTTAACATCCATGGAATCTTTCCATTCTACAAAAGTTTCCTTGTATCAGAAAATTCTTTAGATCACACAGAATGTTCTTCGCGCTAAGAAAAACACGGCTCTTTTAACAACTATAAGCTGAAAGGTTATTTGAGGAACCCAAAATAGACATTACTGCGAAAGCTCCCTTTGAAGCCTTCATTTCAGACCGTAGTGTTTGTTCATGCTGTGTATTTTATGTTGATTTGAGTATCGCGGTGTTAGTTCTAGCAGCTCGCGTTAGGATGTAGAGAGATGTTTGTGAGGAGCACAGAGCTGGTGCCAGTTTAAAGAGTTTTTAATCAGTCATTTATGAGGTTCCGTGCTTGTTAGGGTGCTGTCTAGGCAGGCGGCTCGTAGGTTTGGGAACAGAGAAGTGGATACCCAGATGCTGCTTCCTGCTGCCCGGCGGACGGCAGGAAGTGGAAAATACTCCACGTGCGCTTCTCGTCACCGCACGCCCCCAGCAGGTTGACACCTAGAATCTGTCATTGAAACCCAGCGTGGCGTCAGACTGATTAGCCCTGACGTGAGAGAGTGTGTGTGTGTGCGCGTGTGTGTCTGAGCTGATGCTGTATGCAGGTTTAATGTGACCGCTGAGGTGTGTAAGTATTGTGTCTGGGACGGGAAGGTGAGATACCGCGCAATGTCTCACCAGTAAGCCAATACCTCTTGCATATCGAATGAGTCGAGAGAATGCATAAAACTTCTTTAAGCGGCGCAGTGTGGAGGTGGACATGCGCTGGTCGGGTCTGCGCGAGGAGTAAGAGATGAGCGATCACCACTGTGCCCTTAAGCAAGACACTTAACCTCTCTGTTAACAAGTGAACTGCAGGTCGTTTCTGACAGAAGTGTCTGCTAATTGACTTTTGAAAGAAGCTGTGCATTTTAACCATGCGCTGGGTTCATGTTCAAGATCTTAGGTGAAGTGTTTATTGTTTCACCGTTGCAAAGAAAAATGAAAAATGTTGTTTTTTATGCACATCATAGATAGATAGACAGACAGGAATACAGATAATTATATAGATAAATATATACAGATATATAGATAAAGTTAGTTTATATTAAAGTATATTATATTGTTATTTAAATTAATTACATTTTATAAAGATTTAATAGAAATTAATAAATAAATAAATAAATAAATAATAAATTAATTCAAAACAAATATAGTAAAATTACTAAATAAATTAATTAATAAAGCATTTTGATAATAAAATGTAAACCTGTATTTTTACTATATGTGGGTAAAAATTGGATAGTGTCCTGTGGCATGACTTAGCAAAAATATAGAAAATATAGTACAAATTGTAACTATTTCTTAGAGCACATGTGTGCATATTTCTATATACATAATAAATATACACAATACAAAACTATATAGTGATAGTACTATATATATATATATATATATATATATATATATATATATATATATATATATACATACATACATATATATATATATATATATATACATATACATATATATATATATATATATATATATATATATATATATGTGTATATATATATATATATATATATATATATATATATATATATATATATATGTATATAAGTATGTATGTATGTATATATGTATGTATATATATATATATATATATATATATATATACACACACACACATATACATTTTTGTGTGCACACGAGATGCAGTCTGGCTTGTCTGCTGCTTTGAGCACGTGGTGTGATTTCCTCATCATGCATGCATTCGTCGCCTCGTCCCGTCACCCTCTCTCTCTCTGAGGTGATCAACACCTGACAATTACATTACAGGAGCAGAAGGACCCTCTGTCCCCGGAGGTCCCGCACGACAGAAGGGAAATGCTCTGAAGGCATGCCTACACACGAAGACAAATAGCTGTAGGAGGCGTCAGAGAGGAGCTGGGGAGTCTGAGGTGTGTGATTCACGGATGAGACCCTGATGAAGTCCGTCAGGCACAACCCGAACGGCCGGCTTAAGCACAGCACGTCACATCCCTTTAGCATTGATTTAATGCGCTGGAGATCGGCGTCGTTAAGCTCATTGACAAATTGAGCCTAGCATCGGAAAGGGTCTAAGCGCGAGGTGCTGGATACATGAATATAAATGAGGCAGAGGATACGGGACGCGCGTGCAGCTAATGCCCTTAGCGTGCATCTCCTGTGCTGTTTATGGCTGAATAATTCACAGAGCCGCATGCCATGGGTGCGTGTGCTGGGTTACAGGTCAGACGGGGTGAAACGGCCTGACACAGGGCTTTTCATTCTGTGAAAAAGCTTGCTACTTTCCATAGATCTAGCTACAATGCAAATAAGCCTGGTAATAAAGGGTGACAGAGCCGTCATGTTTAGTCAAAGTACTGTGCTTTACAAGTTTAAAGCAATGCAGGTATAAGCAGATGGGGTTAAATGTATAACACAGACATATATAATGCTGTAAAGTTGTGATATGAAATAGTTAAAACAAATGAATATAGAACAGGTTATTTATGTATACTTACATACTTAACTATTACGTAAATAATCTACTGTGAACTAATCTTTATTATATATATATATATATATATATATATATATATATATATATATATATATATATATATATATATATATATTATAATCAGTTAGAATCAGTGTTAAAATATTAATCGTTCAAATATTTAAAATTTAAATTCATTTGTATTTATGCATGTCAGAAGATATTTTGTATGAAAAAATATTATCAAGTTTATTGGAAATGGAAAAGTTATTTTATTATTAAAAATAAATAGATCATTTACTACAATAAGATATAAATTTGATATAAAATGACTAAATATATCAGGATATCAAATGAAATGTGTCACATTGTTATTAATAAAATGCTATATGTAAAAAATATATTACAGAATTTGTATGTATTCAAAGTGTATTTAAAATATTTGAATTGAACACAATTTGATAATATAAAATAAAGTTTATTAAATTGTATAAAATAGATACATGAATATATAATTGTTATATAATGTGTAATAAAATAAAATAATATATTATTTAATGTATAAAATACTTTTTTTCGTATTTTTCAACAATGTTTTAATAATGATAATAATAATAAAATGTATTTATTATTATGATTATATACTAATATATTAAATACTTATATATTGTATACACTTAATAAAGTCTTTTTTTGTATCCTCTGATATTTCCATGTGTATTTCAGGTATATTTCTGTCCTCTTTAACGGCTGCCGTCTACATTACGATGTGGTTCTTCATCTTAGTTTCATCTTAGTTCGTGATTTCTTCCCTCTGTTGCGTTTTTCATCCTTCGGGGTGAAATGTGTCACCGCCGAGCCGCCGCTGCTTCTTTGGTTTTTCCTGGAGGGTTGCATATTTTATCACTATCATTTAATAGCTGGCGCAGGACAGGAGTCTACGAGCACCAGCAACGCATTTAGTTGTTCAGATTTATGAGCTGGAGCTCAAATCCCCCTCGTCTGGTCCCGGCCGGCTGGCTCGTGATGATTTTCTCTAACCAGTCCAGAGCGGTTTGGCTGGGTCGAGGGGGAAGGGAGCGGCGGCGCCGGGGGAGCGTCCGTCTGCCGTGACATTATTTTAGATCAGATCCTCCGTTCCGTTAATCCCTGATCTCACAGGCCGGATGCAGGCGATGCGTGATCCCGTCGAGGGGACGTGTGCTAAACCGAAGCGCGCAAATGATGCTCGCGTGACGCGCAAACACGGAGTAATTAACATTCCGTGAAGGTGGAAGTCCCGCCAGAGCGGTGAGGTAAAGCAGAAAGTTCAGATCCGGCTCACGTTTTTGGATGGTTAAGCCGCGAGGAGGGCTGGCACTCGGGGGGTCTGAGGTCTCTCTCGGGCCGCTGCGTGCGCCTGGCCTCTTGCCTTCTATTGTTTAGGGAAGATTTTTTAATTTAGGGATGCATAAAGGTTTATTTATTTGACGCTGAGTGAAGTTTGCGTAACTTTCATATCGGTTAAAATAATAAATGCATGCAAATGAATTACTCGTGATATTGTTAATTACCTTGATATGTTGGTTGCACTATAATCAGATTATGATTCACAAGATGTTGCATCACAATGCGATGTGATTTTACGTTTATTGTATAAAATATTTATTTACTGTTAAATAGCCAGTTTATTAAATTAATTCATACGTATCAATTACTATTAATTAATCTGGTATAATAGCTAAATGTATTGTTCACACTGTGAATGAATTAGTTATTTTAAGGTGTCATTGTTACACTTTACACGTGCTTATTATTATAATAGTAATAAATGATGAATAATTACATGCATGCAGCACTAATGTACCTTGCCTTAACCAATTAATTAAAATTACTCAGTGACACGGACAACTTAAAATAAAGTTAAACCCTGGATTTAATGCGCACCGATTTATTTAGTCAAGCTAACTTTGATATTGCTAATTAACAATAATGATAATAAAATAAATGAATCAATAAATAGTAGACTTATAGTACCGCTTATATCTTTTCATATATAATTTTTAGGCTTTTTGCTGTAGTTAATGCAGCCTTTCTAATATCCTGCCAATAACAAATGCAGTAATTTAATATTTAAGATAATAAAAGTTACAGCCATAATTGAAAACGCTGATAGATTTGAAGAAGAAGCCCTCGCATTAGAATACATGGATGCTCTCTCGAGGGTTATTTTGACCTTCAGCCTCTACGTACTTTTCACTATCCATAAATTCCCTTTAGATAAAATTAAGTCTCGTCCTACTTTCTTTCTTTTTTTTTTTTTTTATTGAATATGCACTTTCGCTAGGACGTTGCCTTTAATGAGGAATGGCCGGTACGAGGTTGGATCAGGTGCGCTCTCTCTCCAGCAGAAGCCCAGGTGCTGGCGCCGGCCGTGTCAGTGTTTGTGTAATGTGTTGTGAGCGCGGAGGTGAGAGGGTCGGGTTGGCTGCTGTCCCTGTCAGCTCGTGTTTACAGCGCTTAACGCTGACGTGAGCAAAACGCCCCGCTGAGGATGACTCTCTGCAAACACGCCGGCCACGGACGGTCCTCAGTCTGAAGGGTTTCGAAGGCTCATGAAACTAGAGTAAAACCGGGAATATTTGGAAAAAGCTAAATTGCAGTGTAAAATAACTGTTTCCATTTTAATGTATTTTACAGTGAATTTATTCCTGTGATGGGAAACCTGAATCACTCCGGTCTTCAGTGTCACATGATCCTTCAGAAATCATTCTAATATGCTGATTTACTGCTCAAAAAATATTCCTGATTATTAAAAGTATTGACAGTTGTTGTTATTTATATTCTTGTGGAGACCGTGATACATTTTCCAGGATCATTTCAGTTCAATTAAAGAGTACAGCATTTATTAAAAATTACTTTTTTGTAAAATTTGTAACATTACTATATATTCTTATATGTATATATATATATATATATATATATATATATATATATATATATATATATATATATATATATATATATATATATATATATATATATATCTATGTATGTATATGTATGTATATATATATATATATATATATATATATATATATATATATATATATAGTCATTAGAATTAACTAATCAGGTGTATATATATATATATATATATATATATATATATATATATATATATATATATATATATAGCATCCCAATTAAACGTTTTTGTATATGTATATGTAAATGTTTATTTATTATGTATATGTAAATACATACACATGCATGTATATGTTTAAGACAAGTATGTTATATGTTGAATATATTTATATATAATGCAAATTATGTGAATATAAATAAATACATGTAAATATTTTCTCTCTCTCTCTCTCTCTCTCTCTCTCTCTCTATATATATATATATATATATATATATATATATATATATATATATACGCACATATCACAGAATCACTGAAATCCTTTCATCTGAATAAGTCACATGGTGAATCTCTCTCTCTTACAGCACATATCCGAGTTGCTGGCCGTCGTGAGACTTCCGTTCATTCACCCCAGTTACCTGCTGAACGTGGTGGACAATGAGGAGCTGATTAAATCGTCGGAGGCTTGCCGAGATCTGGTCAACGAGGCCAAGCGCTACCACATGCTGCCTCACGCACGACAGGAGATGCAGACGCCCAGGACGCGGCCGAGACTCTCCGCAGGTCAGACCTTTCACGTTCTAATCCTCATCTGTCTTTCACTAGTCTCACTTTACCGCAGCCAGAGATTGGACTAAACTGCTCAGGGTCTGCTCCA
This sequence comes from Puntigrus tetrazona, assembly GCF_018831695.1. Taxonomy (NCBI): domain Eukaryota; kingdom Metazoa; phylum Chordata; class Actinopteri; order Cypriniformes; family Cyprinidae; genus Puntigrus; species Puntigrus tetrazona. The sequence continues at coordinate 22,351,064 of NC_056718.1, forward strand.
CGCTGCAGCTTATTCTGGCTCGAGAACCAGCCGCTTACAGGAAGCCACCGTCTGGCTGAGATATAAAGCCATCAATCACAGTTTGTTTTGTTTTTATGAGCCGTGTAGGAGCAGGTTCATGTGAAATAGATGATACCACAATATGTTATTGTTTTTTTTTTTTTTTTTTACCAGAGTTTTCAGAAATGCATCACATTATGGACGTTAAATGGGTCGTGAATGCTGTTGCTGATGTTGAAACTCAGCAGATTGCATCCGGAAGATTGCTTGTGCAAGTTCCTTTAAGACGTTTAACCCGCTGAAGAGTCATGATAAAGTTTCAGCTAGTGATGCACGGGATGCATGTTTTGTTGCACTTTAGTTTAGTTTTGCTTTTACCATGCATATTACTAGAATATTGGCTGTTTATTAGTACTTATTGGCACATATTAATATACATATATATATATATATATGTATATATATATATATATATATATATATATATATATATATATATATATATATGTGTGTGTGTGTGTGTGTGTGAGTGTGTATATATATATATATATATATATATATATATATATATATATATATATATGCTTTATATATGCTTTGACCACAATTCATAGATACAAAATATTTAATAATGTATTTAATAGCCAAGTAATAGTAAAAATTGGTCCCCAAACTAAAACGTGACTGTTTTCCCCTCCCGTGAGCCCATTTTTATTTTGCCAAAAACCAAAGCTGAAGGTGAATTTTTTTATTAATCGGTTAATTAATCAAATTAATTTAATATTCAACATTTTAAACAAGCTATATAGAAAATTAAGTTGCACAAAAGGCAGTTTTATTACTGTGTTAATCGTACGTTTTCATTTCATAACGGACATGCATTAAATAATGAAGACAAGAAGTTAAGTAGAAATATGATATATTTAGCAAAATGCTAAAAAGTTTCTATTTGTTCTATATGTTTACAATGTTTTATTGACGTGTTTTGTAATGCTGTGCTGTCTCTTTTTGGGGTTCATTCATCTCCGTCTTTTGCCATAACTGGTAGCAAAGAGAATCTTTTCGCATGCCGCTTGAAATGAGGTGGATAAAAGAACATCAAAACCACATTCATTGATTGGATTCTGATAGAAAACGGACAAGCTTGTAGTGATCAATGGGTGGAAGGCGCTTTTCTAAGAACGTTCGCTGCTGTTTTGCTTAAGCAAAGATCCAAAAAAAAAGATTCAAAATGACAAATCGATACTGCCATCCTAGAATGAGCTCCCACAGAGCTGATATGTTTACCTGTTATAGCTTAGCTCCGTTGAGTGCATGAAATAGACACTAAAACAGTTCAAATGTGCCATCCGAGAAGCGCTAATTAAACGGTTTCAGCCAAAACCGAAAATTCACTTCACGCCAAATATGCATTGCAACAAAATCCTCTCTTTTTGAATCGACGCGTGACCCGGGTTGTTCTGACGTGTCTCTCTGACTGTATCTGAAGTCAATCTCAGGCTGCTGTAAAAATGCAACCAAACTAATTTATGGTTCAATAAGGCTGTCCTCGTGCAGCGCTGTGAATCACTCTCGCTCTCTCCTGATTCCCTCAGCGAGGCGTGAGCCCGTGAGTGAGCTGTACATTTATTTAATCTTGATATACTGTGGCTCTCTTTCTCTCGCCCCTGAGTTTTATTGATCTCTGCCCACTGCAGTATAAGAGTGAATCCCTCCCCCACTGGACCCAGATCAATCTCTCAGGAGTGATATCACACACAAAACGCAACATAATTACCATAAATATGTATCGGTGTTGCTGAAGCTACCTGGAACTGTAGTTTGACGAGAGGCTCATTAAATTACTGGAGAAGCATCCCGTGAACGAATCAAATGAATGAATTTAGACACGTACCTTGAAATCACCACACTATTTCTTGACGTGGCATATGGATGTAAGTAGACTACGCGGGCGATATGAATTATTACCATGTTGTGTGTTTATCAGAACCATGACAAAATGTTAGTTGACAGTACGAATAATGTTATGTTATGGTAACAATGCATAAGTTACAATATAGTAATTGTTTTCTGGAAATTACATTTAAAAACTTTTCAAATATGCCATATCTGAAGAAAAACACTAATTTGAAAAAGCAAGGGAATAAATCGAATGAACGAATTTAGACATGTTCATGAACACGGTACTATTTTATTACCACGGTATACAGTATAATAAAAAAAATCACTAATATAATGTTTTTGTCATAGTCTTGAAACTATATATATATATATATATATATATATATATATAATACTACGACAAAAAAACATTATATGACAGTGATTTTATTTTATATTAACAGTATGTCAATTTTATTTATTTATTTTGCTGGAAATTAAATGTGGAAAAATATATACCACAACTGATTAGAAAATATTTTTTTAGAAGCAAATGCAAAAATATGTATATGCACGTTTGATGCCATGACATTTGCTTACAATACACTTTTATTAATGCATTAAACTAATGTTTATAGACGCCATCTTTGATTTTCTTTCCCTTTTTTCTCAGGCAATGTCCACAGATAGCTTAAGAAGGTTGAAATATAGTCATATGGGATTTTCTGATACCTTTTATAGTGCTTTTTTTATACATTTTAGGACCCTGACAGCCCATGACCACAGTGAATTGTTGTGGAGTAAAAAAAAAAAGATTCTTTACAGATTCTTTACATACAGAATTTATTGTTTACATGCTTCATTTAAGAAAAAAAAACAGTATTTTATTTATCAAATTTACTAATTAATTACATTTTACTTTTTTGTTTATTTTGTGTTGGTTCATTTACATGAGTAATGATTCAAATGAGTCAGTTCACTGGAGCGGGCTGAGCAGAACGAATCAAATCGCAAGAATCACTAAAACGAATTAGTCTTAAATATTACTTTAACCCTATATATTATCACATTACACTTTACGGAAAAAGTAGTTTGTTACCGAAGGTGCTTTTCTATTTAAATAAACCACCATCACACTCCTAAAAAGTGAAAGCTGTTTAGTAGCATCGTCACCTTTAGTTATTTCCTTCCCTTCGTTTAGATTTGTTCCGGCATTAAAAGCGATTCTGGTAGTTCAGAGATTTTTAACACGCCAGTCGAGCGGATTGGAAAGTCAGCAACACCAAAACATCAGAGTGCTCGTCTGATCCCAGCTGACTCCAGATACGCCAGAGGCTTCTTAAAAAACACGCTCGGTAAATACGATGCATAGTTTCCAACTTTAAGAACGCCCTGTTTGTTTTTTACTATTAAACGAGATATTTATAGAAATAAGCAGCCTCGGCAGAGGAACAAATTGCTCTCGGGCTCTGAGATTTTTTCCTTCTTGCCGGCCAGGAATCTGAGGCTCTTTTTTCAATAAAGCGAGGTTTAATTATTGTCTGAAGGTATCACGAGCTGTGCGTGGAAGTCATGTCGCTCAGGCGAACTTATTTTCTGCATGAAGGAGTTAAAGTAATTGGTAAACAGGTGTCATTTCACGATGCCGAGTGAGGTCCGTTTCTGTGGTGCGACAGCTGCTAAACGAACAAAGGTTTTGTCGTTTCACCAGATTGCAGATTAACACCTGATTTTACCATAAAATAGTTTATGAGTGGTAACTCACGGTAGAACATACTTGAATGTTTTGCTTTAATATGTAATTGTAATACAGCTAATATGTCATTTATTCTACTAATATGCAAACTATTGTTATTATTTTTAGACATGCAGCTTGAAAATACCATGATGTTCTTTGAAGTACCTTGGATGTAGATAAGTAGATAAACGGCTTGTAGGCAAAGACTACTTTGTAAATCCATTCAGCCGATCTCCAGGTCTGGCGCTAGCACTTTTAGCTTAATCTTAGCATAGATTATTAAATCGGATTAGACCGTTAGCATCACGCTCAAAAGTGACCAAAGAGTTACGATACACATTGACACATAAACTACATTTATGTACATTTAGCTTTTTATTTTAAGATTTTAAGTTTAATTTACATTTTAGGCTTAGCTTTAGGTTCTTTTTTTGTTGTTGTAGTAGTTTTATAGTTTTTTGTATAATATTAATGCAGTTTTTTTATATTTGTAATAGATATATAGATAGATAGATAGATAGATAGATAGATAGATAGATTTTTTCTTATATTTAGAAGATGTTTGATATAAGATTTTTGTGAGATTTTCTATACAATAGAGAGAGATGCGTGAATTTTCAAGTTTTTATATTCACATTATTATTAGTGATGATGTTGTTTTGTTGTGTTTTGAAATTATTTTAAATATATATATATATGTGTGTATATATATATATATATATATATATATATATATATATATATATATATATATATATATATATATATATATATATATATATATATATATATATATATATATATATATATATATATATATATATATATATATATATATATATACATATATATACATATATATATATATATATATATATATATATATATATATATATATATATATATATATATATATATATATATATATATATGTATATATACTATATTTATATATATTATATTTATAATAATATATATATATATATTATATTTTTACTTTGGCATTTGGCATAAATTTGGCATTCTTTGAAGTGCCAACATTTCTTCTTTTTTCCGTTAGTTTTTATTATTATTATTATTATATTATTATTATTATTATTATTTTGGTTTTGGCTGACCTAGTTTTCCACTCTTTTTCTTTTCACGGTACCACCCTTTTCTTTTTTTCCTTCTGTATGTCTGCATGGACTCGCGTCCTCTGCGTTCCTTCCAACATCTGTGCCTCCGATTTGCTCGCGAAAGGATGGACTTGTTTCCCCTCGGCGTTTTTTATTAAGCACTTGATTGTTTGGCTGTGTACAAAACTCTTGAGTGAAGTCGTGGCTGGCTTGACCATCTGCCGGGGCCATCTGATGGAGGTTACGAAACACCGCGTGAGGGCCTGTCACCCGCAGGACCCGTTTATGAAAAAGAGACGGGCGAAGAGAGAGAAAACTAGGGTAGAAGTCAAAGACGAAGGGGAGCGTAAATTGCTTTCTCTTTAGCGACAGAGATTGAGGAAGCGCTGCCAGGAGTTTGTAATTGCTGTGTGTGTGTGTTTGCGTGCAGCTGAATGCTTTCCCTCTCCACCTGAGCTCGGCTGATAAGTCTCTTATGTATGAAAAGACACAGAAGAGGTGCTGTGATGTCACCCATGAAAGGTTCCTCGCCAAGCACGCACTCGATGAGAGCGTGTGGGTTTGCGTTGGCCCGCGGCTCGCTCTCTCTCTCTCTCTCTCTCTCGGAGCTGCAGGTAAGAGCCAGCTGTCGTCAGACTGACGGGACTCACCCGGGCCCTTCTCTTCCCTTCGCTTCTGCCGCGCGGAAATCCTCCGAGCAAATCAGGGTGACGGCACACCTGGCTCACACCCAGTAACTCGTGCAGACGGGCCATCCGTCCTAATTAAACTCAGCGCAGTGTCTTTTAGCGGGCCGCGCTGGCAGCGTCGCACATGGAACTCAAATTATCGGCGCATAACAAAGAGTTTGTTGATCTAGCTCGCGCACACTTGTTGCTGATTAGCGCCGGTCTCGTGGGCAGGTCAGGTGCGTAATTAGGAACCATAAGGGACGAAGACTGTGAAAGGTGACCCTGTTCTGCTTAACTCTGACCCTGAACACAATATGATGTTTGAACAGCTTTACTGAAGCGGAAGATTCACACTGTGGCCCTGCTTGAGAGAATTAACATAAGGGAAATTGGTTTTCGAAGCGGCGTAAAAGTCGTAAAAATGTACATTTTGTCATTATTTAATTTAAACTCGTATGACATACTTTCTTTAGTTTAAAACAAGATACTTTTGGACCCCGTTATCTTGCATCATAAGGAGAACAGTATTATTTCCGTATTTTTATGTAGCCTATTAGTATATTATATAGTTGTATCATTTAAGCTTTTTATTTATTATTATTATTTATTTTTATGATTACTTTTTATGTATCATTTGTTTTTATTCAAGTTTATTTTTAGTACTTCACTTATTTAAGTTCCAGTGCAACATTTTAAAAAGTTGTTTATTTTTTTCTGATATTTACATTTAAATTTATTCCAGTTTAAACTTACACATTTATTTATTTAGCAATGTTGTATCACAGAATGCTTTATATTTATTTTAAATGTATGTATATTTTTGATTTTCTGTGTTTATTTTTTAATTACAGTAACAATGATTTTTTTATTATTATTATTATTATGGCACTCCATTGCCTTTACTATACATTTGAATTAGATTTTTTTTATTTGCAGTTGAAATGTGGAAATGTTGAAATTTATCTGTTTTTTAAAATGAGTATTTTTAAATATTTCTATATACATTTCATATAAGTTTTACTTTTAATTTGAGTAATTTAATAGTCCGACTTATTTCAGCTTCAAGGCAACATTTCAAACAATATTTTTATGAATTTTGCATCTAATATTTGTATTATATTTTTGTCCAGGTTTATTTTTAAATATTATTTTTAAATATTATTTAGTTAACAATAATAACACTGATGGAGACGCAACATTCTGAAAATGGCATTTATTCAATAGTAAAGGAAAATATATAAAACTATTACTTTTCTATGTGATCAAACTTGCCATTTTTATATAAGCAATAAAACTGACATAAAAATGCATTGATTTCATTGTTATGGAAGGACCTGAGGCATATCTGGAGACTAGAATATCATATATATATATATATATATATATATATATATATATATATATATATATATATATATAGCATTTAAAAAAGCATTTAAAGCATATAGCAACTCTCTAAACTATACTATACTAATTTTTATACCTTACATTCTCTGATACATATTTTGCATTCAGCACATTTTTGAGGGATATTTACGATTACACGGGTTTCCAAGAACTTCCTTTCATTGACGTTAAATGCAGTGGAAGCAGCTTTGCACGAAAGCATGCACGAACGTCTCATTCCAAAGCTGTTTATATGCACGTTCTCATTCTCCAGGACGAGCACAACACGGATGGGATGGCATTTGTTTCGATAATTACTCTAAGTCTTTCGATCTGCCCTTACAGTGATTCATGCGTCTTCTAACTGTGGTGACCTATTGTAAACATGAAATGCAATTTACGCGAGACATCCATATTAAGCACCGAATGGTATTTAATCTACACGGAGCAGAGCTCAAACTCCGATGCGAAGGTACAAACATTGAAAATCCTCCGGGTTCGGTCAGATTCAGCGCGCAGGCAGTGCTGTTTACGTGCCTTATCGCTGCATCAAGCCCAACATAAGTCTTGTTTCGAACAATAGCTGAGTATTTTCACGCTATCACTTTATACGGCTACATAAAAGCCTGCCTTGCGAGAGATGGTGTCGATACGAAGATTTACAGTGCATTTTATTTGTGCTTTCTGCTGAGTTAAGCTCGCTACAGGTGGAAAAAATTCAGGCGCTGTAAAATATGAATGCAGCAACCTGTTAATATGGATGCCAGAGTAAATAAGCCGATTACGTGTGAAGTGTAAAACAGGGCTGAGAGTTTTAGCTTGGGGTTTACTCTTTTTGTGTCTAATGATTAGACGTTACAGGAGTCATTTTCAATCATTTACACTACCGAGTTTGGGGGTGTAAGGTTCGTATGCATTTTGCAAAAAGATGTTTATGTTCGCCAAGGCTGCAAAAGTGATGTAAAAAGATGAAATATTGCAATTTAAAGGAACTGTTTAGTGTTATTTTTATTAATTTGGTCCGAAATAGACGTTTTGGTGTGTGTGCTGTGTATATTTACAATGTATGTATGAAAACAAACACATGCATGTATATTAAGAACAATACGGTGTTTATATATAAAATCTAAAAATATGCGTATACATATATCCTTCAGAATTGATCCTAATATGCCAGTTGCTGATGAAGAAACATTTATTTATTTTATTTAGTATTATTTATGTTTAAAACAGTTGTGCTGATTAGTGTCTTGTGGAATTGGTCGTAATGTGTGTGTGTGTGTGTGTGTGTGTGTGTGTGTGTGTGTTTTAAAGGTTTCTTTGATTAATACAAAATCGAAAAAAAGTACTTTTATTTGAAACTTGACTTAGTTTTTTCCATTAAAAATGACTTTACTGTCACTCCTGATCAACCGAATTCTTCTTTGCCGAACGGAAATATCGATTTTATAAAAACTTTGATTAGCGGTGAACAGCTCGTGCTTTGCAAACTCTTAAAAGCGTTATTGAAGCGATGCAGTACGCAGGTTACTCTCAAGGCCACACCTTTGACCTGTCTGGCATATTATTGTAGTCGTCTGGCAACCCCGTCACTAAGTGAGTTGCATTTCTCTCGCGCCGTCGTGTCATTTCTGTGCCGTACGTCTGCTGCTGTTGACTAATTAGCTCCCGTTTCAAAATCCGTCCTCGCTTTTGGCGGCCGTTCACAAAGCTTTGACACGCGTTCTTGAGGTCACCTCTTCGGATCGCGACGCTCGGTCGTCTGCCGGCGTGCGGCAGAAAGAGTCAAAGGTATTGGATTGTGCTGATTTGACACTCAGCCTAGTCCTTTACAGACCACAAACCGCTTTTACCGACTCATTTCTCTAACTGCTTTTATCGCCAAAGCAGCAGCTTGAAGGTGAGGACCGAAGGGCGGCGTTTTGCAGCACGTCTGCGTTCGTTTAATTGATTTAGCCGTGCAGCGGCTGGAGGGCCGAACTCATTGCTTTCTGCATCTCACCTTCAGCGCAGGGTCCAGTCGGTTTAATTAGTCTCTTTCTCGGAGAAAGCCCGGGGACGTCGCTGAAGCGGATTCGAAGAACTGAGCACAATCGCGAGGGAATTTCAGCCATTGTCAGTCGTGACAAATTCGGAGACGGTCGCGTCAATTGGTGATTTGCTCATTTTGCTGTGTAATTGTTTGATATGCCACCTATTGATGGACCTTAAACGTAATAACACTTAAAGCTCTTTTGTGAACAGAACCCATTGTGGGAAAACAGCTTTTAGGAGCTTGTAATATTGACTGAAAATTTCCCATTTGAGTTTAAACAGCATTTTGGTGTTCACAAGCCTGGGTTGTACACACTATTCAGAATTAAATCGAATGGAGAATGGCAAGGACGAATTAAAGTTAAGTTTCTAAAATGTTTTATTGGTCATTTTACGAAACTTTTTTTTTTTATATGCCTCCTATAACGCCACCTATAAAATGTGTGTATGTTTTATATCGCACCACCGTTATTAACCCTTTAGAACCTGAATCTGAAATGGCTTGCTTTTGCATTTTTACTGTAAAATTCTAAAACGGTATGCAATCTTCTTGCTTGTTTTTTCTTACTTTCAGAACTCAGTTGGGTTTCACTAAATGAGCGTTTTGATGAGTTTGTGTGTAATAAAAAAAAGAAGAATGGAATTAATTTTACTGTTTATGAATCAGAACGAAAAGAGCTAACATTTAAAAAACTGCATGGCTTTAATGCACGCAGTACCTTAATCTTTTTTCTTAGACTCGGAAGGCGTTTTTGTGTATATTACATACCTGCATGCAAAAAAATATATAGACATAAGATGCTGTTCTGAAAAAATCCCGCTTTCTCCTTCCATGTCTCATCAAAAAATCATGACATTCGCCTGCTCTGCCATGTTTTTGTTCTTTTCTGAATGATTTTTTTGCACATACTCTTGCACTCAAATGGAACTCAACTCAAACTGCCGAAGAGTTAGAGTCACACGAATGCAGCTCATACGCAAATGTTGTTTAACCCGGTTTCAAAGGGTTAACTAAAGTTTTTATAAACCAACTTTAAAAACGAAAATGTAAAAATGCAATTTAGGTATTGCTTTTTTCCTGTCGTTCCAATTCAACTTCCAGGTGTGACAATTTAAATTTAAAACGAAACCCAGAATGTTTCAAATTTTGCACAGTTCAGGTGTAACTGCATCACAGACAAAAGACAGAAAACGTTTGCGGTTTTACTGCAATTAATCATCATTTCTGACCCCTCTGTGACTGTTGCATCGAAATGGGCGGTTTGTTCATTTTACAAACCCCCATAATAATTGAATTTCCTGTTCACATGCCTTTTGTTGGATTAATCCGTCCTAGAGAATGGAAGTGATAAATGTGTCAGCCCTAATCATAACATTTCGCTCGGTACATTTCAGCTGTTGATTGCTTTTCCGTCGTCTACAGTAGCTGGATGAAATTTACATTTTGAAGTGGATGATTTTGTGGCTGTGTTTGGCTCAGTGGGCCTGCAGTGTTTTAAATTCCCCTGTCAGGAAATTTTTGTCACACTTAATGCGGCCGTATTCGAGTATGACTAACATTTTTGGTTGATAAACTATTAAATAAGACACTGCTGTTAGGAGACGGATAGATAATGTATGCGGCAGTGCTCTACAGGGAGAAATTTTCTCTCCCGAGCGCAAAGCTCACTCAGAATCATGTCTTACTTCCTGTCCGGGAGCTATTTCTCTTGTTGCAAAGGGCAGCAGCGTGCCGTTTGATTGCTGCTTGGGTCCCTTATAAATGACAGCTCGCGGTGCGGTGAACTCGGGAGTTTATGCGCGGATATTGTGCCTGGAGTTTGAGCTGCTCTTAGTCTCGGCTTCAGACGGCGTGCCTGCGGACCGTAAATTTAACAGCGTTTTTCCATTTAGAGCTCATTTGTGAACAGGGCCCATTGTGGAAAATCAGCTCCGGCGGTTTAAGAGCTTATAATGTTGGATGTAAAGTTCCCGTTTGAGCCTAAACAGCATTTTGGCGTACACGCTGTATGTGAGTTAGCACTGTTCAGAACTGGATCGCGGACAACTTTTGAATTCTAATTCAGTTCCCGATTTTAATTTGCTATAATTCTGTAATTACACTATATAATTGAATATCATTTTTAAAACAAATTCAGTTGGTGATTTAAAGTTTGAATATTTACAGTATAGGCCTTACAGATGTTTGAAATATCCCCTATAGGATATGGAAATTCGTTTATATTTAGTAAATTAACTTTTAAAGTTAAGATTTAGAAATATTACTTCAGTTCCCATTATGTGTTTAAAAATGCAGTGGATCCTTTGTGATGATATTCTCTCTCTCTCTCTCTCTCTCTCTCTCTCTATATATATATATATATATATATATATATATATATATATATATATATATATATATATGTGTGTGTGTGTTTGTAATGTTAATGCTACCAATGGCATTTTTTGGGATAATGTAATCAGTCATTCAATATTTCATAGAAATGTAAAAGCTGTCGAGTCAGCGAATTATTATTTTTTAAATTCTAGTCTTTCTTTAAATGTGGCCCATTCCAAACAAATTCACCCTCTCGAGTCGAAAGAGAGCCAGCTCCTCAGCTCCTGTGTGAATGCTCCTGTATAGCACAGATAAAAGAGAGAAAACTTTCGCCGTTCTACTGCAATTAAATGTGTGAAAAACGGCTGTCGAAGGGGCACATCTTTCCCTTGGCGCTTCGAAATGAGTGAATGTTCGGTAATTGATTTTTAAATGATTTAATTTGGTCTCCCTAAAATCCTTAAATGATTGGGTAAAATTTTCAGTCCGGTTCACGTGCACAGGAAAATACAAAGTGTTTCTCTGACTGGATTGGCTGGCTTTACGCGAGCAGGTTACATGAGTCCACTGAGAATTAAAGTCATGTTTATGGTAATATGTTAAGTTCCCTGGCTCCCAGGTGTTATGCATTCATTTCCCAGACTGTTACAATGAGGGCTTTTGATTTGCCAGGTTGGCAAGGCTTGTGGCATCAAATCTTTGCAAGGCAGTCGAGTGGTTTTTGAGGCACTTACTGTGGTAGCCTTGAGCACAGCGCACCTGTAGATTATGCCTCCTCTCAATGTTATAATCTGTTTCAGATGTACCCCTTACACAGATTTACCTTTTTGCTCATGTAAATGTCGCACGGAAATATATTTAATTTAAACTACTTTAAATACTGTCTGAAGATCAGACGACCCCATTTCTGTCTGGTTATGGGACAGAATATGCTGCAATTGAGTCTTCGCAGAGCTGTGCCGGAATGGAATAGTTCAGCCGAAATGAGATTTCTGTTATAATTTACTCTTCTTCATGTCATATCAAACCTGTATGACTTTGACTATAACTGCTATCCCTATTCCTTTAAAACATAAGGCTACTTACCAGACACCGACTGGCGGCATTTGCCGATTCTTAGAGAAGCATCTGGTGTTTAATGTGTTTTTTAATGGATTTAGATTTTTTATGATTTGGCAACATGTACATATTGTCGTCAACTGTTTGATTCACTCATTTATTATATATTTGAGTAATTTATTTCTTAATGCATTTACTTTACTTAAATGTTTTTGCAATCCATTTATAATCGATCAGATTAAAAGTTGCTAATTTTTTACTCAGAAATATTGATTGATTAATGGATTGATTTATATGCTTTCTTACTTAATCTGGCATACTGTCAGTGTGTTTGTGTCTGTATCAACATTTTATCAACATAAATCAATGTTATATATAGCATTTATACAGTTTTTATATATATATATATATATATATATATATATATATATATATATATATATATATATATATATATATATATATATATATATATATATATATATATATATATATATATATATACTGTATATGTATATATATATGTATGTATATATATATATATATATATATATATATATATATATATATATATACTGTATATGTATATATATATATGTATGTGTGTGCATATATATATATATATATATATATATATATATATATATATATATATATATATATATATATATATATACTGTATATATATATATATATATATATATATATATATATATATATATGTATATATATAATATCAATTGTTTATACCACTGTGGCATGAGCACACTGTTGGTAAAAGGAAATCTCAATTTCTTTAAAATGTCCTAAAAGGAAGCGGAGCTTATCAGAGGGTCACTTATGCTAATATTAATGCCTAGATACAGACTAAGAGACTAAACTGCCGCAGTACCTGAAACAGTGAGTTGGACTGTGCAGCAAATGCAAGATATTCAATAAAAGCTGAGGAGGAGTAAGAGATCGTAAGGTTACGGACAGCTTTAAAGGGCATTTTCTTCCACGCATTACTGTTATGCGAGCAAAAAATGATTTTCATTTTACCGCTAACCGTATCAAAATCATCATTCCAAGAAAACGTATGTCCAAGGTTGAGCACTTGAAGAAGCTGAAGAATGACTTCTTCAGGCCAGACTTATCCTCTCTTTTCATCTGCGAGGCTTTTTGACCCGCTCCGGCGGGACTGGATTGAAGGGCAGTGAAATGACAGGGGTAAAAGCCCGCGCACACAAAGTTCAGACGGTCAGGGACGCCCGCGGGCCCGCAGCGTCACCTGCCCGCCACGTCCTTCTGACAAGCGGGTTCAAAGCTGCAATTTATCTCTGCCCGCGACCGCAACCCGTCTGAGAGTCTCGGAGGAGAGAGAGATCTTCCTCTCCTCTGGACTCAAAGACCTCTTCCGCATCCAGCTTTTAATGGTCGCGAGGAGCAGGACGAAGGCAATTAGGTGGAAACCAAGCCCGGTCTCGGCCACGGGGATACAGGGTCTTGTTCCGGGCCAAGATGGTGGCGGTTTAGAGCAGCTTTGGGTTTCCTCCCACTGTGAAGGAGAGATTGAGCTCAGGAGGAGAGAAAAAGAGACAGTTATTTACTGTCGTTCCAAACTCTGGATGTTATCATTATAGCTCTTTAGCTCAGCGGGGGATGAGAGCTACCTGGCCGCCCTGAAGTCCCGTCTGGCAAACCGTTATTTACCGATGACAGCCGCTGAGCAAGTGCCATAGATAGGACTCATTAAGAGGAAGCGAGGCGGAAGAGACAAACCTGATTGTCCTGCGAGGAGAAGCTCACCTGTCAAAGGTGCGGATTGCAGCTCAACGCCTCGACAGAAACAGGGGGGAAGAGGGCAAAGAGAAAAAGCAGATGTGGGAACGCATGCCCCGCCCCACATCCAGCTTGATTGACGGGTCCTGGCTGAACTCCCGACTGATCCACTTCCTGTTTACTTCTGTTTTTGTTTATTTTTTCGGCGAGTTAGGCTGTTTGAATAGAGGCGGCGCGATTAAAATCTGCACATCTCATTAAGGAATGAAGCAGCGCTTTTGAAGGCTGAAAAAGGTCACCTGCTGCTCGAACAGACTCAAATCTCACAGGAAATAAGAAATGGCTGTGGTTGCCCTTTAGGGGTTACGCTGAAATGAATACACTCGCCGTGACCGTGACTGGAGGGACAGACCTGCCATACATTTTTCACATTTCGGTTCATTATAAGGTGTTTACAGAGAAATGTATCATTGGTTACACATGGCACATCCACTCGATAATAGTAGGACATAGTTGGGATATAGGAATTACGTAATAAAGAAATTTATCAACATAATCATTCAGCTTCATAAGATGACACTAAAATAAAGGAAATGCTGTTAAAGGACTTGCTGGATACTTGTAGGATTTCCTTCACTGTGTGGTTAAATTCTATTAAAATAGCAATTTAAATTATATAAAAAGCAAATTTACATTTCAATTTAAATTATTTAAATTTACATTGTATAATATACACGTTACTGTTAGATTACTAGAAGACATATTGTTAGATTTTCCTTTACTTTCCTTAACTTTACTCATTCATTAACATTTGTTATTATTGCCACACACACACACACACACATATATATATATATATATATATATATATATATATATATATATATATATATATATATATATATATATATATATATATATATATATGCACTTTAAAAATGTAGATATTTTTATATTCAGATTGTAGAGGCAAGTCTTAAAACTGTCATTTCATCATTTCATCAAGGGTGTACAAGCTTTAGACTAATATTTAAAATTCTTATTTTCTCACTTTTAATTTGTGCCTTTAATTTTTTTAATTTCCCAGTTGTGTCTGTAGGATTCTGCGCGGTTTCTTTTTTGGTCCTTTTTTAAAAAGCATTACGCAAAGGCATGAATGTAAATGGACTTTTTACAGTTATACCGTTGTCAAAAACTGGATGCTATATTTATTTGCTTTTACAGTAAAGAAGGGACATTAACCTTCATTTGCACGTATTCTGTCTGCTCTACCTGTTAGCCCGAAGTGTGCCGAGTGCTCAGCGGTCTGGCCCTTCCTCACGTCTCAGTTAAGACAATCCCCTTCACAATGTATTTTTTCCCTCTCGATTCCGCTTTTTTCTCTCTCTCTCTCTCTCTTTTCCACTCCAGTTGCGTTTTTACCTGCCCTGGAGAAAAAAAGCCAAGATTTAGAAAGAGAGAGAGAGAAATGGAGAAGGAGAAAAAGATGACAATATTGTAAAAGAAGGATGCTGGAGCGGAGAGAAGCCCATGGATCAGGCAGGCGGCTGTTGTCAGGGGAGCGCAGAGGAAGTATTGATTCGGAAAGATGAGCCAGCGGTTAAAAGAAGCTCAAGGATGTCTTCACGTCGCTCTCTCACTTTCCTCTGCTCTCTGCCGCCTTTTTTCCTGCACCTTAAACAAAAGTCGGTCTCTGCGAGGCGATTTGATGACAAGCCCTGCGCCGGTGTAGACATGATGCAGGAAGTCTGAGCGCTGCAACCCTTACACACACAACAATAGGCTTTCTAAGTGTAAACCTGGATAAAGTTACACCGGATGATGCTGGGATTCATTCTCTTTTTTTTTTTTTTCTTCGGGAACATTTAGACCTCGTTTGTTGCAGATAAATGCAGTGAGGTGCTTGTTAGGCTATTGATCCAATTCAGAGCCCTGAAGTCTCTATGGCCAAGCGCACAGTAAAGATTCGGCAGTGACAGCTGCATTCCCGAAGTGATATTAAAGCAACTTAAGACTCAGATTTAACTGAACCAACATCGACAGAGCTGTTCTGCAAGAAAATATTTTCTTACTTAGCATTCGTGTCTTGTTTTCAGATAACTTCCTTGAACCGAGGTGCATTTACAAGGTACTTAAGATACTAAGTCTTGTCTAAAAAAAACTTAAATAATAAAATAATCTTAATTCGAAAGCTAAACAAGCTTTTCTTGCCCCACTTGCAGATATTTTTGTTTTAAGCAAAAAATATTTATTTTGTGTGTGTGTGTGTGTGTGTATATATATATATATATATATATATATATATATATATATATATATATATATATATATATATATATATATATATATATATATATATATATATATATATATATACATATACATATATATGCAAACATGTGAAGGGTTGCAATGTCCACTTATTATACGTTTATGGAGTTACTTCTTGTTCTTGTTTGTAGTTTTTCTTGCAAGATCTGGCAACACTAAAGAATCAAAACATAGCTTCTGATTTCTTGCACCACACATACAGAGCAGACTCTGATACACATTTAAATATTTATCATTAACAGTGCTGGGTAGATTACTTACAAATTGTAGTTCATTGCTGATTCCAAAATATTTCTAGTATTTAGTCTAATTTAGTAGCCTAATCCGTTACATTGTACATTGGAGGTGATGTAATAAGACAAACATTTTTAATCATCACATTGATTTAAATAAGACAATCTCCTTGATATGCATTTAATATACAATTCTTACTACTCATGTAGAATTTCTTAGACAGCTTTGTGGTCTGAATTAGTTTGAGTATAGAACCTGTAGCATTTGTTTACCTCCGTTAATAAACGCTTCCAGTCATATAATTCTTTAGCATACGGTAACTGTGCAATGTTGATGTTTCCTAAACACAGACCTGCATGCAGCGGCGGACACAGGTGCGCGCATCTTGGCTCGTCCGATCAGAATTTAAAGGAGCATGTGCGCGTTAGAGCTGAATTTGTTATTGCAAATGCTAAACACTCATAATTCATCTGAGTACTTTGCAAAAATGAGAGTAGCAGAATAGAGGATCACGGATGAGTGCGCAGGTGCCCGTGATGCATTTCATGTAGTGTCGAAGCCAATGTGCCCAGGGCTGTAAGACTCTTGAGGGCATGCAGCCAAACAGATGGTTATGAGTTTAGTTAAGCTCTGATAATTCACTTACACTCTTCATTGGACACACATGCACAGACTGACTCTTCATGTGGGATGTCGGGTAACCTGGATACCCGTGTTTATATAATATACAAGGTGCTGTATTTTAATACTCGTAATACACTTATATTACATGCCATTCAAAAGTTGAGAAAAAGTTGGTCAGAAAGTTGTTGTTTTTTTATCATGCTCCCCGAGGCTTCATTTATTTGATCAAAAATGCAGTAAAACAATTAAATATGAATACATTTAAATGAACAGTTATCTATTGGAAAAGATCGAGAATGAATTCAAATAAACTGCACGATTAATTTAAATAAACGTAATCTCACCGCACTGTTTTATGCGTGTCTGGTGGACAGAAGGTTAACACTAATGAGCCGTAACTGACGGAAATAACCACGATTGTTAAATATTACGCCGCAAAGAGCTGCTAGTTTTAACTTGGTAAATGATTACGGAATAAGCGGCATAATCAACGGCTAGCCATGCGTTACAGGATTTCAAATGTTCAAATCCTTTAATTCGCGGCCAGCTGTTGATTATCCCTCGCGTATAGCATCGCTAATATAAAGCTAAATTTATACATCGTTTCTTTTCCCTTCGAGCCTTTTTTATATCTCAGACAATTCAATTGTGCGCTTTAACGATAAAATGGTTTCTTCTCGTAATAATGATATTTATTAGTTGGAAACGAGGCAAAAATCTTTTTTCCGGCATGCATTTCTTAGTTTTTTGGGGGGGGTTCGCGGGTTTTAGATTCTCGCATAGGATAGCTGCAGCGTCGCTGAGGAGCGCCGGTCTTCTTCGGTGGTCCCCGCAGTCCATCAATCCGCCATGAAGAATAACCGCGCTCCCCAGCCTCTGTCAGGCTCTCTATTTCAACACACGGACACTCGTATATTTGTATCCCCCGTCTGTCCCGCAGGTGTAGCAGAGGTGATCGTGTTGGTGGGAGGGAGGCAGGCGATCGGCATGAACCAGCGCTCTCTGACGGCCGTCACCTGCTTCAACCCTCAGAACGGCAAATGGTACCCTCTAGCCAGCCTCCCGTTCTACGACCGCGAGTTCTTCAGCGTCATCTCCGCCGGGGACAATATTTACCTGTCAGGTACGTCAGCATGTGGAGGGAAGGTCGTGTATCAACGGAACAGTCTCTGCAGTCCCAGATGGGGTTTTTTTTCGCAGTGATCCGATGAAGGATCGCCAATGCGGTTGCATTAATCTGCATCCACCGAGCCGCGGTAGCAAAACATCTATTGCTCTCAATGGCAGATAAATGCAACAAATGCTTTATCAAGGTCACGTCTCCGTCCGGCTTATTTTTGGTACCCGTCGAGGTCGTGTTACAAGTGTCGGTGTCCGTGCCGCATCGGTAAACAGTTGTAAATTTATCCCCCCCCCCGATTTTTTAATTTTTTTTTTTCCAGAGCATTTTTAACATTGACATTGTGCAATGTCAAGGCGTGATGGCGCGTGGTCTTGTTTCCAGGTGGTACGGAGTCAGGGGTGACAGTGGCAGATGTGTGGTGCTACATGTCTCTTCTGGACAACTGGAACCTGGTGTCCCGGATGACCGTCTCTCGCTGCAGGCACAACAGCTTGGTGTACGACGGGAAACTCTACACTATCGGAGGACTCGGGGTGGCTGGAAACTTGGACCATGTGGAAAGGTAATTTGTCCTGCAGTTAACTAGCTCGGGGGAAAATGAATGCACAGATGCGTTGCGATGGTTTTTTCCGGATGATTCATATTGCGCATTTACACTCGGGCGCTCGGGGAGAACCGGCTATTCTTAGAAACTAGCAGCGTTATTTTAAAATCGTTCGTGTAATAGTTTGGGTTAAAATTAGATTTTATGATTTCAAGTTTTAGGGACTCTGTAGTGCGGTTTTCTAAGCTTTTTCAGAATATGATATTTTAGTCAAATTTTACATTGTTAAGAGTTTTAGTTTTGTGTCTTTTTTTAAGTTCTAGCTTTAGTTGTTTATATATAGTCTAATATATAGTTATTTTAGCACTTCAACTTAAACTAAACAATTGAATGAAAAGGTTTCGCTTCCATAAAATGCTACACAATGCAAGTTATTAAAACACTCAAATAAAAACATACAATGCTAGTTTTTGCTGATATTCTGTTGAGATTTCATTTTTATATTTTTATTATTAGTTGTGTACTTTTGATTAGTTTCTGTTTGTGTGTGTCCGTCTATTTTATTGTAGTTTTTTGTTATAGTTTTAGTTTTTAGTTTGTAGAAAGCGGTTTAAGTGCTTAAACTAAATGAATCTAAGTTGTTTAAATGTGTTGCTTTGGCAACTAACTGAAAAAAAAAAATCTGATGTTGGGGGAGATGGTTTATGCAGGGCACAGAAAAAATAAATAAATAAATAAA
The DNA here is from genome assembly GCF_018831695.1 of Puntigrus tetrazona. Lineage (NCBI taxonomy): Eukaryota > Metazoa > Chordata > Actinopteri > Cypriniformes > Cyprinidae > Puntigrus > Puntigrus tetrazona. The sequence continues at coordinate 22,370,624 of NC_056718.1, forward strand.
AATAAAATTAAAATATAAATTATATATAGAATAAAAAAATATATATATATATATATATATATATATATATATATATATATATATATATATATATATATTTTTTTTTATATTTTTTTTCTGCCCTGCATAAACCATCTCCCCCAACATCAGATATCATCCACAATACACAAGAGATCATGGAAAAAAATTTAAGACAGCGTGATTTGTGTTGTAATTGCTTTCTCTCTCTTTTTTTAACACAAACACATGGAGCTTTTTAGTGCTAAATCACCATAATGAAGAGCAAAGGATTACCATTAGGTGTTAAACTGATCTTTTATCTGTATGTTTTATCATTCTAGCGCTGTTACAGAGACAAACAGTCCTCCTTATGAACCAGCTAAATGGTTTGTTTTTTCTAGCAGGCTTCCGTTCTATTCCTCATTAGCAGTACACAAAACGCTCTCAAAATCAATTGTGCTGTCAACATTATAATTACAGCTTATGATCAATATCAGTTAGCTTCCACGGTGATTCTTTAATTAACACTCGGAAAATCTCTGTATAAGAAAAGTTAAGAAGAATAATTTTTTTTAGTAATTATCACATATTTACATTACGGAATTGCGCGCGCTCTCAAGAAAAGCTACAAGTTATTTTCCTTCTTCAAGATTTTACGCTATTCCTCTTTATCATTCACACGAAATGCGTACAAAATCAATAGCTCCGTCAACATTTGTATGTTGATCAATATCAATTTGCTTCCAAAATGATTTCTTAATTACCACTCGGAAGGTCCAGCCAAAAAGGAAAAGCGAAGTTTCCCTCCTGTAATGACGACTTCGGCGCGAGCTGCTGAATACGATCACTCTGAAATCACTCGAGCGTAACCGAGTCAACCAACTAGTTACGCGCTGCATTATGGGAAATATCGGTGCGCGGCGTTCTTTTCCTCTGCTCGCATCTCCTGGTGTGAATGCGTTTAACCTCTAAGAGTGGGACTCTGAAAACGGTCTGATGCTCCAACAGCGGGCGGCACGAGAGGGCGAGATTAAACGGGGCAATCAAAAAAACATTATGACCGGTATTAAAGGAGCCCGCCGCAGCTCATTACCGGCCTGAAAGGAGCTCAGGAGTCCCTATCAGCGCATGAGTCTGTCAAAACCAGCCAATGATTTGATATTTCTCTATAATGTCCATCACATTATGACGCGGTGACTTTCCCCTACGACACCTTTGCGCTTAACAACCCAAAAATCTCGATAAAGGTGTCTTTCCCTACCAGAAATGAGCTGAATATGATCGTGTTATATGGATTAGTGTATGTGTAAAGCCCTCGAGCGTTCCAGACATGCGTGCATGTATGTATTTATGTATGTGCGCTTCGGTCTGCGCGCGTTGCCTGTGAAATCGATATCGTAACTCAACCCCTCACCATTATATTCTCATTATCGCGGGTTTAGCTGAGCTCTCGGCTGCCACAGGGATAAACACTTACTTTCGCGAGCATGTAGCATGCTAGTCGAGCTTTAACAGGCTCAACACCTTGAATATTCGATTTGAGTTTGTAGCCAGGGCTTTGCGGACGGTTTATGTTGTACATGAGCGATGCTAGCATCTGATCACTCGAGACGAACCGACGCTCCCCACGTGCCAAATGATCTTACTTCCCCCGCCATGAAGTCGTTTGCGGCTTGTCAGAGCTAAACTAACACTGAGACGCGGACGGGTTGATGTTGAGGAGAGACGCTGCGCTGCTTGATTAATGCGATGGAGGCTGTTAAGCATGAAGTGTGCGTGCTGTATGATGGTTCGGTACGGCTGTAATTGACAAAATTGATAATCAACGGTAATAATAACGATCGGCAACCAATTTTATTATTGATTAGTACTTGAGTGAGGGGTTCATCGGCGATAGCACTTTAACGTATTTAATATTTAAAGTACTGTAGTTATACTGTACGCAAATGATTGAACATTCGGACACTGCTGTGACTGATGGCAACTAAAACATGTCCATAACGAAACATATTATGTTCATATATGACATAAATATAAAAACATAAATGTATATGCATGTACATTTAATATACGTGATACATATACACAGTACATATTACGCAAATTAATCGTGATGTAGCACTATTTAAATATAAAGTTGAAATGTGTACACAAATGTAATTATTGTACATTAATTAGTGCATATATTAATATATTACCGTGATTAATCACATCCAAAATAAAGGTTTTGTTTACACAATATATGTGTTTATATATGTTTATAAGAGACATATATAAGTATATAAATGTATATATGTAAATATTTTCAAACTTTATACTGTACAGTATTTGTGTATTCATACGTAATACAGTACAAAAAAATATGTTTGATTAATCATGACAGCACTAATTTAAAAAGATAATATTATTTTGTAATAAAAAATAAATTATTACTTTATGTATAAATCTAAAATAAAAGTTAACATTTGTATTGATGTAAAATATTGATGTTGTAAGATGTATTGATGTAAAATTGTATCAATAATTTGAAACAATAATATATGAATTTTATGTGTTTTTTTTTTTCTTTCTGTGTCCTGCGTAAACCATCTCCAGTCTGGAAACCCCGCCGAACATTGCATTACCGAGACAGATCTGTCCATATGTCCATATTTAAGTCCACCTTTGATGAAAAATATAGCTTACAAAGCACTGGTTCCATCTTTCTTGCCCTCCTTCGATCTCTAACCCGCCTTGTTTGCGGCCCTCCATCTGTCTTACGGCACGTTTGCATGCGCTGAGCCGTGAAATCATTCCCGCTCAGAAGCATGTCTTCAGTAAGGCGCCTGTTCTCGCCCAGCGTGAGCTCACGGGGCGGCTTCTGTCCCAGGGTCGCGCTCCTAGCTGTGTCGTTGCCTAGCTATGTCATTCCTGCATTTTTGTTCGCGCGCGGGGCAAACTGTTAAGCGCAGCTGATTGCGATTGCGAAACAAATAAAAGCAATGCTATCCTTCTACCCCTAAACTCCATTCTGAGTTTAATGAGCTCGTGTAGATAATACAGCCAAATAGCTCCGGAATATTTGTTATAATTGCTGAGTTCATTCAGATAATGAGTGCAACAACACAGAGCATTAGAGCGGAGATCGGTGCGTAAAGCGTGACCTCACACGCTCTGTTTCTAACACTACTAAAATCATCCTCTTCTTGATTTCCTGGGTTGTTTGTGCAGCTGGGGATTCGCATTATTACTCGGTTTGTGTTGTTTAATGTGCCCTCGTGGTTCTTTTGTCCGTGCTTTATGTCTTTTTAATTCATGCATACGAGATGAAATCTCGTGCAGATGAAGAACCGGTCGTATTAAAATAACACACGCATAAATAAATAAGGATTTGAGGCATTTCAGGTTGATGCGAATACTTTAGTTACTTTAACTGCTCTCCATTTCTCTTTACTCTTTTAGCCTTCGCTAGCTCATTTAAATGGTCCTGAAGTGTGATAAATGAATTTTTAAAGCGCAATTATTTCGCGTCGTTTCTAAATTAATATGAGGTCATTAAACTGCATTCATAATGATTATAAAATGATTAGCAAAACTGTGTAGTAGTTTTAAATGGAGCATAGCTTGTTGCACGCAGGATATGTCAACTTTAGAATGTATGGGGGACAAAACAATTGCATTTTT
>NC_056718.1:22379286-22406786 GCF_018831695.1 Puntigrus tetrazona
TTTTATCCATTTTAATATTTGACATGACCAGCTTTTGCATCTCTCTGGCATACAGCATATCAATATATTTCCTGACTAATGTTATCCCATGCCTTTTCAAGCTAATGTATTAAAAAAGATCTGATCTATTGTACATAAACAACTGAAACCTCTTAAATGTCTTAAAACCAGATAAATATATATTATCTTCACATCTTTACATTATATAGAGGAAGAAAAAATACATATATATATATATATATATATTCTTTTAAAAAAATTAATTCACCAATATAACTGTTATATAACGAATTATTCAATATAATTTTTTTTCCTTTTGCTAAATTCCTGAGATGTTGATTTATGACACACAATTACATAAGGATTTAAATAGCCGTTACAAAATACTATCATAGAGTGCAGACAAGATGCCAAGTTTTAATTTTGAACTTTGATCCTGATGTGATTGCCATCCAACCTATGAAGAGTAGCTGGATGACAGTGATGTTGCCAATAGAGAAGTGTTTCACAGATAAAAGTGAGGTGACGTGTCTATACATTCACATGATGTCGCTAAGAAGGACATTATTTTGTGTATTTGGTGTAAAGCAAACAAGTCAGTTTGTACAAAGCTCACCATTCTCAAAAAGCCAGGTGTGCTCTGATTGGCCAGTTATCCAGTGTCTTGCCTTTGGCCCATAGTCTCTCTCTAGACTACTCTCCAGGTCCAGGATACAGTCCTCCATAAATGCCCTGAACACACTCTAATATTTAGGTTGAACTGTTCTGGAACAGTGTAGTAAATACAACTTAAGTGGCTTCACTTTCAACAACGACGCACAGCGTCTCCAGAACATGGCGCCAGCAACAACAACGCTGCAACGAGAACAATAGCCCCGCCTTCTTTCTTTGCTGCTCAGGTGCGTTTGAAAATAAACCCACTCTGTGATGTAGAAATGTGGGGGGCGTATTGAAACACGCCATTTCAGGGGGGTGCGGACTAGTCATAAAGAATATATCTCTCCGCAACTTTAGGGATCTTCTCTAAAAGCTCGTCGCACTCCGAAGAGAAAGGAAACTTCGCATCGCATGACCCCTCTGAAGCACTGAAAGTCTCATTAAAGGCATCCAACCCACAGTCACAGGCTGTTCTTTTGCTGTGGTCTGCGTCCGTAGATCTCGTACCGTCTCCTCCAGCAGCACCCTGGTGTATGGTGAGCACCGCTTCATTCAGCACATAATGAAAAGGGAAGCGCGGGCGGGTAATGAAGTCTTAGACGAGCTTCCATGTCCGCGACCGCTCGCGCCGTGAGCTTTGGTAATTGGCGCATGACCTACTCCTCCATCGAGTTGTAATGTCACAATTTGTGTGTGATGCACAAATCCAATTAAGTCGGAGTGCTGCGCCGAGTTCTCCTGATGGAGGCTCAAGGTGCCCTCCACAGCGATACCGCGTGTGCGCGGACGCCACTGGAAGCCTGGAAGAGCCACATCGCAAATTGGTGAGATCAGAGAGATTATTAGACGTATCCGTGTGGGCTGGTCGCACCGGCCCTTTAAGAGCAGATTAGATGAAGTTAACAGATGAAATGAACATCTCGTTTGTGCTGCGGACACAACTAAAAAGCAGATTTTTATGCAAAACAGCGTTTAAAAGACGCTAAGATAGGAGGAAGCAGTCCGTGGACTAAACATTTGTTACACCAAGGCTTGGAACGATAATGAGTTTAGCTTGAAACGCTTAATTAAGGCAAGTTCAAATGGAACACTGGCAAAATCGAGGAAATTGAGATCCACTTCAAACGAAGCTCTTTTGCGTTCTTCGTTTGATGGAAGTCTGAAAGGCTGAGTGACGGTTTCTGAACATCGGGACTCCCCCACGCTGCCGGAGGCGGGGTTTAGATTGATGCAGCCTATAAGTTTGATTAAAAACAATGGTTTATTTATTGTAGACCTTCGCTTTAGAAGAAGAAGAACAACAGAAGCAGCAGTATGGTGTAATATTATTTCGCTTGCTACCTTCTTTGCATGGCTTTGGAAAACTTGCATCTGATGTTTCTCAACGCGGGTCATTAACACAAGCTTTGTTTGTATGAATTAAAAAGTCTTCGTGAGCGATCGTACAGGTGTGTGTATATCTGTGACAGCTTAACCACATTTTTATATATATATATATATATATATATATATATATATATATATATATATATATATATATATTATTTAAATTTATTTATTTATTTATTTTTGTTAAAATATTTTAAATAACACACTGCGTGTCTTTAAAAGACAGCATGTATTTGTCCTTCAAAGAACCATTACTATGTCTAGACAGGAAGTATATATTGATTTTTAAAATAATTTTTTTTTTTGTTATTATTATTTGTGAATTAATAGATGAGTTAACATTATTATTATTATGTCCAGACGGAATATGCTGATTTATACATCTTAATTTACTTTACGTAACTTACTTTTAATTTTATTTTGACTGTGAGTAAATAGATTATTTTATTTTGGTAAAAAAAAGTTAACATTACTATGTCCATCAATATTTGGATTAAAAAAAAATATATATATATATATATATATATATATATATATATATATATATATATATATATATATATATATAGTATTTTTAAAATGAGCCAACATACTTTTTTTTGGATTTGTAAGTGAAAAGGTGTCATTTTTCCAATAAATTTTGAGAAAAAAAAATTGAATCAATTTATGTTTTGCGTAAATTGAATGATTTACATAATAAAGAGGTAGTAAATATGTTATTTTGCATCAGATTTTTGGTAATCGAGCATCTTCACCTTTCATATATAATAAGGCCAGACTTTCTTTCAGTGTTCTTTCTGTCCTTGATTATCTCACTGAAGATTCAATGAAGGTCATTTTCTTCTGTAAGAACAGTAAAAGTATGCACATGCCAATTTTTGCTTTAAGTTTTTATTTTCCTTTTGAAAGTTTGATATTTAAACCTTAACTTTGATGAATAATTAAAACGTGTAAAAAATAAATTAAATAACGAACCAAATTAAGTTACATATCACCTTTGGAGCCTGGTAGTTTATTGGTACGACACTGATTTCCGTCAGTATTCTTGACCAAAGTGTGGAAGCTCTAAAGAATTAATTTGGAGACAGTGATGAAGCTATTAGCAGCGCAGCAGATAACACACACCGTAATTAAGCTGTTCAGAGACGCTCGCTGCTCAGTTTGATATCCTTTGCATTTTTAAATTTGTTTGCTCTTTGCACTTTGGTTTTAGTTTTATGGAGTTTTCCATTTATAATTTTTTTCACTTTCACTTAGGGGTTGGAATTTTTTTAAGCAGCTCTAGATCCAATACCAGAAGTCATAATCCTATTCCAAAATGATTCTTTGTCATTTTTATTTTATTTTTATTGCATATATATATATATATATATATATATATATATATATATATATATATATATATATATATATATATATATATGTCTGTGTGTGTGTGTGTGTGTGTGTGCGTGCATGCATGCATGCATGCATGTGTGTGTGTATATATATAAATGAATTAGACAAAATATTTCAGGTAGAAACCCATAAACATTATTTACTTATGTACGTATGCACACACACACACACCTAGTTATATTTATATATGTATATATATATATATATATATATATATATATATATATATATATATATATGTGTGTGTGTGTGTGTGTCTGTGTGTGTATATACATATATATATATATATATATATATATATATATATATATATATATATATATATATATAATGTGTGTATATACTGTACATATATATATACACACACACATATATATGCAGTATATATATATATATATATATATATATATATATAAGTATATATGTATATATGTTTTACATGTATGTTTGATATGTATTCCTTGTCTTATTATTGTTTGAGATGTACAGAGATGTATATAGAGTATAATACTGAAGCGTAATGAAGCATCCTAGAACAACTGTCACATTCAGAGAAACATTATAACACTGATCAACAACAGCACATCTAGCAAGGGATTCATCGCTGTATCTTGAATAGCTCGTGTCTCAGCAGTTCCTCAAGACCGGCAAACTGCTGGAAGAGGATCTTTATCTATCGACTGTCCGACCGGTGACCTTTATAAAGCCCCCAGGAAGCAAAGGTCGCCTCTATTCTGAGGAGAACGGCGAGTTGTATTTATTGTGGCAGGAGCAGGACTAAGACGCGGCTGTCATCTCACACAATTACCCTCTGATCCCAGAGACAGAAGCAGCGCTCGGAGCCGTCCTCGGCAGAAAACAAAGCCATGAGCCATGTTCACGCTGAGACCGTGACGTCACCGCAGCCGTTCACCGCTGATTACCTCCCAATAAATAATACAGAGGTTTAATTGCGGCGTGAGGAAGCTGAAGCCTTCAGTGATGTCTCTGTGAGGGGCCGTAACCTCAATTACAAACCGCTTTAGAGCGCGCCAAACAAGATTCAGACTGCAAATGAAGTCCATCAAATGCTGTTTATTTATTGTGAAGGGCCACAGAGGGCGAGAGAACGTCTTTTTCTGCCATCAGAATGCTTCCTTTCAAAAACACACGTCTGTTTTAATGCGTTCACCTCAGAATAGAGCTGTTCCGCCGCAGCCAGGATTTGGTTCTTTGACATTTTTCTTCATTTAAAGCAAGAAAACTTGACTTGAAACATTTTGGCTATCTGAAATTATTTAAAGCGAAGGGGTTGCGGGCCTAAGATTAATAACGCATGATAAAAGCGAACTAAAAAGTAATTAAAACTAGCATTATATCATAGTGTATTGTATTATATTATATTATAGAAATGACAATATAACAATATTGAATTATTCTTCAATCTAAGTACACATGAGAACAGCCGCTTTAGTGCTGTTTGGAGTTAGTTTGACAACTGCCTAAAGGTTAAGGAGTAAAAATTGCTAAAAAAAAATAGCTTTTAAAAAAAAAAACTAATTAAAGCTAAATAAATAAATAAATGTCAGACGCACATAAAATTAATAGAAAATATAATAAGAACTACAGGGGAAATTACTTAGCAAAACACTCTAAAAAAAACCTTTGTAAATTATAAACTTTATATTTAAATGATAAAAGTTAGAGGTCAGTGTTGCATTCACTAAAACTGAAATGAAAATAATTTAAAGCTATATAGAAATATAATCATAAAATATTCATTTTAAACTAAAGCTAAATGTAAAAATGCAATATGATAATAGTATATAATTATTGTGTATATTATGTGTATAATTAAGTAACAATAATCAAAGTTAATATTTGCTTTTATTAAAATGTATTTGTTCTTTATTTGATCAGAATGCACAAGAACAGAAGATCACGTGAATAATAATGTTCTGACTGCAGCTAAAGTCTGATAAGAAAGTTAAAAATGCGTTTGTTTGTTAGATAAGCAAACCTTTTACGTCCTCTATATTTGTTTTTATGCTAAATGCCGTGTATTATTTTCTAATAACAAAGGCGCCGATGAAAAGCGGTTTTATCCTTGACAGGTTGAGCTGAATCTAGTTTTATTGTCCAGAGTAAAAAGAAACATTATCGCTGTAAATGAAATAGTTTTGAAACTATGAAATGCGTTGAATTCTTCATATAGAAATAACTGGGGGTCCGGGCAGGGGCCGCTCGTACTTTTTAGGGGGCCACACGTTTTTAAAATTCGATTAACTATTTTGAATTGAGCTGCTGTCCCTTTAAAAACCGTCAGAATCAGTTTTTCACCCACCATTTTTTCAGCCATAACCGACTGTATTTACGTGAGATTAATAGCTAGTTTTAGGGCTAAAACGGTTCGGTAAGATGTGATTCCAAACTTAGGGGGGCCGAGCTTGTTGCCCCTTCATATAATGTATGTGGATTAAAGCTGAAAACCACAAGAGACCGTGTTACAGTGATTTCACCTCAGAAAAGAGTGTAATTAGGCATGACGTGAAGCTGAAAACCCTCTTAACTGCTGTAAAATCATTAGAATGGACTCTCGGGGCTCGTTTCTTTTATAAAATGGCAACAGCAGTAAAATGAAAGATAGTAATAATTATGAATTAAGTGCATTCGTAGCTAGGTATTTGTTATGTGAACCGTGCTTGCTGCGCGGTTGCCAAGCGTTGCTATGCAGATTCCAGAGTCTTCTGTGGATCTCAAGCAGTGGTATTATTGCAAACTAAACCTAAAACTAAGCAAAGGCAAAATAAAATACAGATGTTCAATGGAAAATTCAAACGAGAGCCTTGACAACTAAATGAAATTGGAGCACTTAAATTGCATGGACTAAAGCATATATAAAAATTAATAAAAAATACTAAATGAAATGAGTTTGAGTTTGTTACTAAAATACCTGAAATGAAAAATAAATACCTATTTTTAAATATATTATTTTGCTAAAAAACAACATGAAACAAAGAATTACTAAAACTAAACTGAAAATATTAAGTTTAATTTAGTGCTAAATCTATTAAACATGGACTAAAAATAAAACTAAATGGGGAAAAAAGGAGTAATAAAAATTACATAAGCACATAAAAATTACTAAAAGAAATGACTTGGTATTCAAATTATATAAAAAAATAAATAAATAGAAAAATATATATATATGTGTGTGTGTGTGTGTATATATATATATATATATACACATGTACACACACACACATATATATATATATATATACAGTATACACATATATACACATATTTACACACACATATAAATATATGTATATATTAAAACATTATAGACACATAAAAATTACTAAAACAAAATGACTAAAAGTAAAATAAAAAAACCCAATAAAAATTAAAGCTTAAAGTAAAATTGTAATAATAATAATACTAGTATATAATAGCATATAATAGAGAGAAACAGATCTTAGTGTGTTGTGTGTAGTTTGACAAACACTACTAATCACAATCCCAGTGACAGACTGATGAACTCTATCATTAACAAACGCTTCACTGCGTAGAAAACATCCCGTTAAATCCAGCACAGATCATTTGCCTAATGCTGTAGAAATCCCTCGAATAGTGAGAGGCCACAGATGTCCTAGAAGTACGGATGTTTACGCCGCCGGCTCGGCGAACGCAACCGGCTCGACCCTTAAGCTCAGCGGCGTCACCAAGATATATACCTGAGAGGGACGGCGGATAAAGAGCTTCGTCAAGGACGGAGGGGGAGAGGATGAGGTCAGGCAGGAGCTCAGAAGTGCCGTTCTCTGGCTGTATCACAGCCAAGGAGAGACTTCCTATTCATGTGCGCTAACAGCACTCATCGCATCCTCCTCCGGCTCATCTCATTGGCTCCCTGCAGGCACCGGTTATCAAAGCAGCCAATCGGAGGCCCCTGCCCTCCCTCTGGCTCTCGTGTGATTAAACAGAGAGTGGATTGCGATGCGGGCGAATGTGGGTCACGGTACAGTAGGTCTTATAATTACAGGAGAGCTGGATAACATCTATTATTTTGCGCTTCATACCTTACACACTCCAGCTCGCTCTCATTTCCTTCCTTTCACCGTCGCCTTTAGAAAGGCCAGTGTTTTGTGACTCGCAATCACTTGGACTGCATTTGAACAATATACGCTCATTTTTTAACTTTTGGGGTCGGTGAGATTTTCCTTTTCTTCGTTGAGGAAATTATTACAATTAAATTGATCAAAATAGGGAAGTTCATGAAGACAGCGACAGCATACGCATTTATAAAGTTGTTATAATGTTTTTTTTTTTATAAATGCTGTGCTTTTGAACTTTTTATTTGTCGTATAATCCAGACAAGATTAATAAAATTAGCATATTAGAATGATGCTGAAAATTCAGCAGGAATAAATAAGCTTTTTAAAATATACATAAATAGAAAACAGCTATTTTAAATTGTTGTAATACTTCACAATATTAGTGTTTTTATGGTATTTTTAATTAAATAAATGCATCATTGGTTAGCATGAGATACTTATGAACTTAAAAATGCACAAAAATCGTACTCACCCCAATCTTTAAAATAAAAAATTATTTTATTATTTTATATGTATTTTTTTAAGTTTTTAACATAGTAATGTAATAAGGTGCTTAAAGTGATCATCCAGTCAAACTAAATAAAACAAAATATAATTTAATATAATGTTAGGATGACAATTTGTAAAAAAAAAAAAAAAAAAAAAAAAAAAATTGTGGCGCCTAATCATTTTTATTAATATATAGCATATTAAAAATAGCATTACTATTAATTATCAAAACCCATTTTAAGCCCTTGAAAGGGGATATATTTCAGATATATCCCCTTTCAAGGGCTTAAAATGGGTTTTCATGCATAACATGTAATAATCTGTCAAACATTTATTGTATTTCTAACACGGGAAAATATGAATTTGTGAAGCTAAAGCTTTAAAAAAGTAAATAAATAAATAGCAGTAGTAAAAATAATGTACTATATTCATGTCGATTTTTTTTATTTTTACTGTCCCATCGCAGGTAGGTGATGAAGGAAAGAAACAATGGTTCAGCAGTGAGCTACACACAATAAATAAGACTTATGGAATAAACTGCAACAAAAAAAAAAAAAGGTTTTGTGTCAAAACAGCGCGGTTAAGAAAGCACAACTCATCAAAGGTGCTCAGCTAGAGGAGTCACTTGCCATTACTTTCAGCATTTGTGCATTATTTGATGGCTTCGGCGTCTCAGTCGATTTGTGCTAGCTGCTGCTAATGTACCTGTAGCCCGAGGCTTCTTTTCCTGTCTGCCATATTCCTTTTTTTTATCATCTTTATGCCTCCGCTAATGTTGCCTGCAGCGAATTGAAATATTGGCAAAGCTGTCCATGCATTTATCATACAGGAAGTATCTGCGGTTAGTTATCAGTTACGTTCTCGTTATAATTGTGTTTCGTCTTTTACGTATATTACGTAGTTAATCGATAGCCGCTGGAGCTGAAGCGTTGCGCTGTACTTGAGGTGTTCTCGATGTTCAGAGCTGATCCTGAGATGATGCTCCAGCTGTGTGTTCAGGCTTCTGGTCACATTACATTCACATTACATTAGAAAAAAACGACAATTCACATTACTTTTGACATTTTTGAATAGAATAGAGTTCTCATGTTGGCCTCGACAATTTTGGAAAAAATGCAGGGTTTATATTATATATATATATATATATATATATATATATATATATATATATATATATATATATATATATATATTTATTTATATATATATATATATATATATATATATATATATAGATATTTATTTATATTATATTATATATATATATATATATATTATTTTTATATTTTTATATATATATATAATATATATATATAATATATAATATATATATATATATATATATATATATATAATTAATATATATATATATATATATATATATATATATATATATATATATATATATATATATATATATATATTATTATTATTATTTGTTTTTTTTTTAAATTGTTTGATGTTTGAAATGCCACCTATTTAGTCAGACATTTTTAGATATTTTCACTATATATTTGTCTACATATTTACTCGCATTTAATGCATTTTTAAACTGATTTCAGAAACTAACACTGAAATTAAATAATATTTTACAAATATTTAATATTTTAAAATACAAAATGTTAAATAAAAAAACCCTGATATATGAGTTTAATTTAGTGCATACATTGAAATAAAAATAAACGCGGGAAAAGGTTAATAAAAATGACAAAAGCATGTAACATTACAAAAAAAAACACCTAAAAAATGTAGCAAAAATTCTAAACTAATTGAAACTAAATCAAACATAACTAGAAACAAATCCAAATGACAACCAAAATGACAAAAAAAATACCAAGAAAATTGTAGTTATAGTTATATTATAGTTATATAGAATTATAGTTTCCTTATATATTTCATCTTATTTAATCCATTAAAAAAAATGTCACCTCATTTTTTTTTTTAATAAAGAATAACATTATCTACCTAATGTAATATATTTATCATATTTTATGATACATATCTAAAACACCACCTATTTTATCATGAGTTTATTTTTAATATTTTTTCTCATTCTTTTAGTGCATTAATTTCTATTTCTGTATATTTAACAACTTCTTTTCAAAACTTTGTAGACTCCGTGTCCCAGAATGCACTGCGCGTTAAAAAATGTGCAATCCAGTTCAAATTCCTGCAAAGATGCGACCAATTAACAAATGAATCAATTAAAAGAGATCCATCTTCAGTTGTGAATTTTGTACAGCGCTTCTGAAGTTATTTTTACATGCCGCCCTTTCACAAAAAAGCACTGCGTTTTTATTAAGACGCATTCCTAAAAGAGTTGCTTTTTCCTCAGGTACGACACCATCACGAATCAATGGGAGACGGTGTCTCCGCTGCCCAAGCCCGTCCATTCGGCGGCCGCCACCGTGTGCGGCGGGAAGGTCTACGTGTTCGGCGGCGTGAATGAAGCCGGACGCTCGGCGGGCGTTTTACAATCTTACGTCCCCCAGACCAACACCTGGAGCTTCATAGAGTCCCCCATGATCGGTAGGTACTACTCTCCAACACCAGTTTGTTAATGGAAAATGAAAACCGTTCATTCGCGCTGCTGCATTTTCGCCCAAAGACGATTTAAAAACACGTGTTTGTCAATATGGCACCAGGAGGTGGTTGAGTATTCGTGGTCTGCCGTGGTGAAAGGCTTTTATGTGGTTGTTTGCTTTGCCCCGGGGCCTCAATCGTAGCAGAAGAACAGCAGGACTGATATGGCAGATCGGGACTCGCCATCTTTACTTGCAGTAGGAGGTTTTCAGGCTTCAATTAGCTCAGTGATTGCTGCGCTATGGCATCATAAAAGCCATTTCATAAACTAAATTAACTTGGTAATTAAATCAAGTTGCGTTCAGTACATAGAACTAGATAAACATGAAGAATAATCATGCGATCATCTTTACTTGATTGTTCGGACGCTTGAGTATAGGACCTTTGTGCAGGACCGTCACGTTTAATCAACATTCTTGCAGCTATTTCTAGATGAAGTTGTAAGTGTATGATTTTAAAGGGTTAAGTGAGGTTTAAACGGTTCATCACTGTTTTGAGAACCAGATTGTTACTTAAAATGTAACTATTGTGAAACTACAGTAAAATAAAGCGTATTATTTTACAATGTATATAAATATATTAACAATAAATTATATGAAAACCTTTCATGATATCTAATATTGCACAACGATGAATAATATTTTTTTTAATATTGGTTTAAGTTCATTTCAAATGTTATATATTACATAAATAATTAGTTGCATTTATGCAAGTTAACATATTTGGCATTATCTAAAAATACACATTACATTAAATATTCATTGATTTTTATGCCATATAAGTATTCTATTGTCATTTATTTATTAGTAAGTAGTAGTAAATGCCATAAAAAAAAAAAGTGTTCAAGATATCTAATGTTAAATGATAACGGACAAAAACTCTTCCAGCATTTATTAATCGTTGTTCCTGTTATTTGAAATATCAATACATTTTAAAAATGTTAATTCAGATGTATTTAATAAAAATATTAAAACAAATAATAATAATAATTTTATATAAAACTATTCAAATAAAAATAAAATACAATATATAATATATATATATATATATATATATATATATATATATATATATATATGTGTGTGTGTGTGTGTGTGTGTGTGTGTGTGTGTGTGTGTGTTTATATATTTATAAATAAATGCTGTAAAAAAAATTTTATAAAACCCTTATATTCACCCAGAATGAGAAAGTGCCATTTTACCACTGCATACAGAGAGGTGACGGCCTTACGCTCAAGGCTTTTAACAGGTTCATTTCTTCAAGGTCTCTGCATGATTGTGTTGTTTGAAGACCTGCGGTCAGTCGTAAACACTACTGAGCAAACACTAGTTCAGCCAGTGCCAACAGGACAAGCTGTCAGTGAAGGTCGAGCAGGCAAAGTGCCACTGGAAGTGCATGAAGCCACATGGACAGTGGGGAATTGATTGCAAACAATTGCTTGTACAAATTACACAAGATTGCAGGGCATCTTTAGAATACAGGCACATTAAAAAGCGATTCAGGGAGCCTCTGGACAGTCTGATGAGCGTTCACTGAACTGGCTCCAAGCCACGTCCACAGACATCCCTCAAACCTCCAAACTAAAGGGTAGCCAGTGTTTATAAAACACGTTTAAAGCATGTCAATTGGCCAGGCGGTACACCGAGACGTCTGTCAGAGTGCGAGATGGCTTTGACTGAAGTAGTCTCGCTTAAAATGCTTCAACTTGTTTATTGCGGACAGAAGGTTACTGCCGGCGTTCTCACCCCAACTCTCTAGGAACGCTGCTATTCAAACAACTCCTTTCCCCTTTCTTTAGCTTCTAATAGCTTTTCTCAGCCGCATTTCTCCTCTCCCGAAAATTGAGCGAGACACCTCTGTAAATTGGTGGCGCGAACTGTTGTTGTTGTCTCGTTTCGCTCTCAAAATCGGAATCTCTCATGTCTCCATTGTGCAAGATACAGGTGCCCCGTTTGATCGAAACCTTGAGACGTCTTGCCGGTGGCTAGAATTCAGCATCAAAGAAGAAGGCCGAGCTTTGGCGTCACATTCGAGCCCCTCGAGTAGCGAGAACGTGGGCCAAACCCAACAATAAGCTCTGCTGATAGCATCAGCGGTGGGTTTGAAACCGAGACAACAAACAGATAAACAGAGCATTGCGTGGGGTGAGATTAGGACTTAACGGACCTGATCCTACGGCGCCGGCGACTCAAAGTGCTTGCGAGATGCATAAAGCGACTCGGCACAAAAGCTGTCGTTTTTGTGAGGGGAATAAAGAGGGGGAGTGCCAGAACCGTGCTCTCGTTACAGAAGGCGATGCCTCCCCACGGGTTACGCCGCTGATCAATTCGACAACGCTTGCTGCGACTGGAGTGCTATAAAGAGAGGGCGTTATCTGGACCGTCAGTCAAAGTCGAGCGGTGGGGGGTTTTAATGAGAAGCACCTGGCAGTCACGCCGCCGAGCGAGAGCCCGTCTCGCACTTCCTTTTCAACCATTAAATCCATCCGCTGTTTTACAGATCGCTTCTGCGCTCGGCTTCTCAAGCGTCAGTCGAAGGTGCGAGGGGAAAAAAAAACAAAACAAAACCTTGAACGCAGCCACGTGAATTATTCATAGGTGTAATAAATTGGCCCAGCTGTAATCGTTTGGGAGACAATTTCTCTGTCAGAAAGCGAAGGCTGATAGCCTCTCTCTTGCATTCGGCTTGACGACCTTTTCCGTGTTCACGACCGTGCGTCGGGCTGTCAGTCATTTGCCCGCTCATGAAAAGATGTGATTATTTCTGTTTCTTGGCCATTTACCCTGTGTGAAGAAGGATGGAGTGAGTAAAACCTGTCACGTTGTGAAGGGTCTACAGAGGTGATTTCCTCTGTATGGAATCATTAGACGAAGCGGGCGCCATATATATATATATATATATCTTTTTTGCCGTCATTTGTCATTCCCCGCTTAATAATGTAAAGCATAAAGGATACAGGGACGTGGGAAATAGAACGTGGCAGCAAACAGTCTGGGAGAATCAAATGCATTACGAATGGTGCTTCAAATCCGATTTCGAAAGATTGCGGACTGACACAGAACCCAAGTCCGTAATCTACCTCATTAATTATCCGAAACTTCCCTAAAGAACATTGCGAAGCCTCGGCGATAAGGATGTAGGCATCCCAGAAGCTGTATGATTTACTCGTAGCTCTGAAAAGCACCACACATCTTGCATTGAGCATAATGCGTAAGATAACGCCCCAAACAGCGCCTTTATTCCAAGGCAAAAATTCATCAACGTACATCAGAGGAGTAACTTCTATCTGTTGTTCTCTTTCCTCCTGTGCTCCTTTCGGTCTTATTTAG
This sequence comes from Puntigrus tetrazona, assembly GCF_018831695.1. Taxonomy (NCBI): domain Eukaryota; kingdom Metazoa; phylum Chordata; class Actinopteri; order Cypriniformes; family Cyprinidae; genus Puntigrus; species Puntigrus tetrazona. The sequence goes on from NC_056718.1 coordinate 22,393,229, forward strand.
ATAACAAGTACGCTCCCGCTGTGAGCCTCAATGGTTTTATCTTCATCCTGGGAGGAGCCTATGCCCGAGCCACCACTATCTACGACCCAGACAAGGGCAACATCAAAGCCGGCCCCAACATGAATCACTCCAGGCAGTTCTGCAGGTTTGTCTAATGAACAGTAGATTGCGCTACACGATGCAATAAACGATTACAAATGGTCTCTTGTTGTTCTTCCCCCAGCGCGGCGATCCTGGACGGCAAGATCTATGCAACGGGAGGGATCGTGAGCAGCGAGGGACCAGCGCTGGGCAACATGGAGACCTTCGACCCTTGCACAAACACGTGGACGCTTTTGCAGAATCTGCCGTGTCCGCTTTTCAGACACGGATGCGTGGTTATAAAGAAGTATATTCAGAGCGGCTGACGACGAGCTAGACTCTGGACTTCTCTAATGTCACGAACTGGCCTAAACCAGCCCATCGAGCTCCAACCAGCCAACCTGGGTGGAACGCGGTCGGACCGTCGCGGACGAGATTTAGAAAGAGATCCGTAGCGTAGCTCCCCCTCAGGTGTCGTGCCATTTGAACGGTATTCTAGGTCAGCCAAATGCAATTTTTTTTTTTTAACTCCCAATGTTTGAGTTGTACTTCTCCCATCATGTTTCTTTGATAAGGTTTCGGTCAAATCTTGTTTTTTTCCACTGGTAGTCATTTCATGAGATGATATGGGATTGTGTGTCGTATATAAAGATCAGTTGCATCATGAGGGGACTTCTGTAAGAAGCCAAAGGACGTCGATGCTAGTCATGTTGCCCTCCAGCGAGGGTCAGCGCTGCAGAGAGCCGGGATTGAATGAAGGCCCTCTTGGAACTCCAAAGCACAAAATACCAGAACCTGTGATGCCCAGAGGAGTTTCATTTCATTTTGTTCTGTGTAAATCATTCCACCTTTCTTTGTGGGTTTTATCCTTGCGTTTTATTCCAATCCACGAGCCTGCAGCCATGGCAGAATACGGATGGAGCAAGATGGATGGAGAAACTTTGTATTATAGGGAAGATATGTATATTTTAAAAACCAATGAAAATTGTGTATAAATGTTTTTAGAAAAGAAAAGAAAAAAAAAAAAAAATCAATGGATTGGACAATGTCTGTAAATCTGTACCCTACTGGAACAATTTACGCTATTAATGCTGAAATACATATCCAGAATTCTAAAGAAACAAATTTGACTGTTTATTTACATTTCAGTCATTTGTTCATGCGCCATTTTTGGCAAATTGGTAAAGATTTTTATTTTGGGTGAATGCCTATTCGTTCTAAAGTTTTGTGTTTTTCGTAACATTTAGAAAACGTGCCATTCCGTAGCCTTAAAGAAATGTCTGAAAAATGAAGCCATTAAAAAAATATTTTGAGGCGTAGCGGCAAAGATAAATGCTTTTGTAAGTCGAGAAATGCAAGTTATTTGTGAATGAAAATGTGCTTTTTTTATTGGTCATCCAGAACTGTTTGCTATATGCAATTTAAATTTTCCAATTTATGAACGCAGCACACTATCCAAAGCGTGTTCTAACCCTCATTACAAAACAAGACAGGACTCAGATTGAAATTGAAACACTAGAGCGACTTCAATTTGCACCTTTTATTCAAGTATATCACAGCAGTTTATTTCAGAAATTACAGTAAATATATCATTTCACGAAAAAAAAAGGACTGCAGGGAAGGACAAAACAATATGTGTGGTTTTGATTTGCTTCGTAGTAGTATAAAGGGAAACAAATTCTGGTATTACGAAAAAAAAATTAAATTGCCTCAACCTTGTTAATCATTAAGGGGTATAAATCTACTGATTAAATAGGATTAACTAAAAACCATTGGTTGCCCAGAAAAAATAACAAATAAAAAAAACATCTCAAACACTGAGCACTGACTTAAACTCCTGGACTTTTATACCAAAAACATCTGAGTTTAGAGGGTTTTATTTACCTACCTAAAGCAAAATGCTATTGTTCTATGGACTTCCTACCATCAGTCAAATAATCTGAATTAGACTCTGGTCAACCAAAGGTAATGAACTTTAACTTGTAGTCAAAACACATAGAACTACATAGACCTTCATGCCCACATTGTAACATTTTTTAATGCAGGATTTAAGAGTTAATTCTCCAAAAAATGTATTAGTGGTGCTTCTAAATGTGAAATTTCGTTTAACACGAATTTTTCGATTCAGGGCCAATTGCATTACGCTATGCAAAATAGGTTACGTCTTATATGAATTGGCATCAGCTAAAGCTCATTTCCCACCCCACCAAGCACAAGTGGTCAGCATTACAGTAGTTTCTTCAATGCTACACCAGTTAGGCATGTCGATGGGACTACAGGTGACGAAGAGGGACCCGAAAACGCACATTAGCCTCATGAACCTCCCTCTCATCCTCTACGGTGATTTAAAACAAATGAAAGAAGCAACAACCACCATCATCTCCACCCTTATGGAATAAATATTGATGTAGCAGAGACCTGAGACCAGTAAACCCCGTTTCTGAACGTCGTGCAACACCTGCTACAAAAATGTGCTACATCGTGTCTCGGCACAAATTTCATGTAACAACTTTTCCAATTAGTTTCGGTTGAACAAAACGCGGAACACATGACGACGTTTAATAATTTAATAAATAACAAATGGACAGGCAAATAGCACGGAGGAAAATGCGACTGCGAAATCAAAAACAATCATGAAATGGACCGAAGAAAGCAAGCGTTTCACAAACATGGCCGTTAAACTGCAAATCGTGGGATGAACATGTAGAAAAACTGAAATATACAGTATATATAACATTTCGGCGTTATTACAATGCCACTCTTTTCTCGGCTCAAACGCAGAACAACCCCCAAAAAACGAAATATAGCGTAAAAATGCGAACAAACCCGAGGATTACTGCAGCAGCCACATGATGTGCTCATGTCAGAGAGGTGATCCAGTACCTTAGCTTGAATTTCTGAAGGGCGCAGTGATATTACAGAGGTCAACAAATACTGTTTGTAAGTAAACAGGTCATTACTTTTGTCTCTTCGCATGAAAACAACTTGCTGAGGTAGCTGCGGTTCTGTCTCTCACACGCACTGCAGTAGTCCAAAGCTAACAGCTAACTCCTAGTTTTTTTCCTTTCTTTTGCATATGTCTTAAAAAGTGTTTTTTGGTTTTTACTCTTTTTTTTTTTTTTTTTTTTTTTTTAATTTAGTTTTTTATAGCACCGAATCCTAGACAAGGTCACGAGAACTCTTGAACTTGGATCAACGTTCTTTATAAAGCGATGAAAGCTGAGAGTTAAAAGTATGAGAGGGAGAACTCGGTTAATGCTTAGACGATGCCAAAATGGACAGAAATCAAGTTAATGCGACACCTAACAACATTAGACGGTACGAGTGAAAACAATGGAAAAAACTATAAAAAGGTCAAACAAAAAAAAATATATATTTAAAAAAAAACAACAAAAATATAGTAATGCTTTATGTTCAAAAATTCAGCACTGCCTAGTCTGCCATTTTAACTTCCAAAACATCACTTACTTTTACTCCAAATATGTTATGTTACAATAAAAATGGATGGCAAAAGAAAGCCACAATGTATAATGGAGCAACCTGACTCACAAACCATGAAGTGGTGACTCTGTGACTCGAGAAGAGATTGGCATACAGTTAACTACAACATACACCATTTTTTTAGTTTTTAAATAGTTTTGTAGCCCCTGTGGCTCGTCCATAAACATTGATAGTCAATATTCAGTTATGTTTTTAGCCTATTTCAAAGGTTTAAGGCACATGCCAGGCAGTGCAATCTCCAGAAATCTACTCGTAAATCCAGTTAAACCAGAAAAAAAAAGCCAAAAAATGGGTTAGATGGGTCTAAAAATAATACCATTCCTCTCCTAAAGGTCAATTTGAACCAAAATCTATCTGTTTTTCATTGGTTTTCTGCAAACATTATAGTCTAAATAAGGAGAACACAGTCTTATTTATCACAAGGAAAGGTTGGTTTACAATACAGAGGCCTTGCAAATCTTAACAATTAACACCAAGTAGAAAAAAAAACCAGACGTCCCTACAAAAACGTGTTGTTTTTTCCAGCAAGAGTATCTCTATGTGGCTAAAAAGTGTTGATAATCCCAATAGTGACAAGGGGTGACATCAGGGTGGATGTAGAAAGAGGACGATGTAGTTTATTTCCACAGTAAATGACCAGCCGACTAGCGCTGTAGGGCATCACAACGTCCGTACACAGTTTGCCACTGCTGGTGAGAATCTGTGTGTGTGTGTGTGTGTGTGTGTGTGTTTGCTTGCTTCCAGTAGATGGAGGCTGAGGTTGCTTTGTGACATCACACAATCTTTTATTTTGTACTGTTTGTGTTTTGTTTAATTTTCTATGAGAACAAGGAGCAGCAGACGACAAAAAAGAAAAAGAAAAAGAAACACCAAACAAAATAGCACCCAATAGCACCAAGAACGATCGTCGGCAATTGGCATGTAATGTGAGTTTACAAAAAACGAAACTAATAAAAAGGAAACCTCCAGGAGTTTGTGTTTGGTTCTGTAGACTGGTTCTGTTTCAGGTACCTGAGATGATAGCACCAAGGTCGCCTTTGTAAGCCTTTGTTTGTAATGTCTGCACCTTTTTTTTCCCTTCCTGCTGTTATTTGAGACCGAGGCGTCCAGACCTGCTCCGCGTTAAGGACTTGGCTCAGAACGTCGGCCTCTCCCTCTTGTATCAAAAGAGTCTCCGATCAAGTTTCTCTCTGAAAGCCCTCTATTCATCACAGGAATGTTTCGAAATGTTCAACTTGTCTTTCCATCGCCTGCAAACAAAAAAAGAACAGAAAGCAGCATTGTTACTTGCATATTTTGTTAAATGCGGATGCGATCAAATAGTGCCACATGATTATTTTATACATGTGTCTTAATATTCAATGGATGTTTTTAAAGTTTTGAAGGTCATGATTTGGATTATATATTTATTATATTGGAATATATTTTCTGTACACTAAAGTTCAAACGTTTTAGTCGGTAAAATTTGATTTTTTTAAAAAGATTCTTATGATCACCAAGGCTGCATTTCTTTAGTCAAAAATAAAAAACATTGTTTTCAGCTCAGCAGCCATTAGTGGTTTTGAGTGGCACATGAGCTCAAATCATTCTCATTTTCTAATAAATGTTGAAAACTTGTGGAAACCCTGATGCATTTATACAAACCCACAATGATGTGGATGCATTTCATCATTTGATAGCACTATATATTGAAATACAACATTGTGGGTTTTCTTTTTTTTTTTCTCTAATGGATTTTTTTCCTTCCTGCTCCACGGCAAGATGGGTAGATGGCTAAAGCTAGCAGTAAAATGTCATAATTAATTCAAACCATCACGGCAGAACATGAAGCAGTCAGATGTGGGTTGGAGGAGAAAGTTATTTCATGTAAAGAGGAACTAAATCAAAGGCGATCAGCTATCAGATTTTGGTTTGGAAGGAAGTTGTCCTGACGATGGGACAAGTTTCCAACATAAAATGATCTTTTCTTTCCCACAGGGCCAAAAACCAAAAAATAATTGCCATTTAAAGGGACGGTTCACCCTGATATGCAAGCTGTTCATTTATACAGTATGAGGGTGAGTGAATACTGACAGAAGTTTCGTTTTCGAAAGAATCTGTAAAGACGACTTTTAGACTAATGGGATTCTGCTGTGGGCGGAGCTACCCAGTGCAACATGACCAAAACGGTAACCAAATAACTTTTTCACACTGCATTTAGTTAGGACTCTACCTTCCGTTCTTCATCTGATATAGCAATTCTAATTCAGGTCAAAGTGTAACTAACAAACTCTTTCGGCACTGTACAATGTGCGAACAATTAACAAAATTGTGTTCAATTTCCGCCATCCTCTGTGGATCTCAGCTCCAGTCCAATGACTGCAAAAGATCCAACGATCTGACGGAGACCAGCGGATTAAAACCTAAACACATACAGCTTTTCCAGATGGTCTGGATTGCGAATCAGCCTAGAATTAATAAATACGACTCCATTAGGGTCCTCTCAAAGAGGAATTGGTACACAACATGCAAATTAGCCATCAGCCTCGCCGGCCATAATTCCTTAGAGCAATTCTAATCTGTTTCTGCTGGGCAGCTACCATTACTATTGTATTTGAGAACAGCGCACATAATTTCCCAGGAGGCCGTGCGAGAGCTCTCCACCATCGGTGCGCCGGAGTAATTTAAACACACAGCAGCTGTTCGCTGTGCTGTGTTCAGTCACTGTGTATCCATCTCCTCTGAGCCGCTGTCACACACACGACACATGACTGAACTGAACATTACGAGTCATTAGTCAGCATAGAGCTACTAGTTAATAATGGGATCGTTTTAATTGAGCGTTCTGCTGGCTCAGCATTTATTACAACAAATAATCGCAGATAAAACGTACAAAAGGTACTACAACATTTATATTTAAAATAAAATAAAACAAAACATACGCTTTCGAAATATTAAAACTAAATTAAATTAATTCTATAAAAATATAGTAAAAGGTTTGGGCTTATATCTAAATAAAATAAAACTGATGTATTTATAAGTAGCAAAAAAAAAATATCAGCACAAAAGTAATCAGAAATGTTCATAAATTCAAAAATACTATAGAAATATAACTAGGGCTGCACAATTAATTATTTTTAAATTAATCGTTCAAAATGGCAATTAATCATTTAAAATCCATGCACGTTATTCTTTGGTTGCCTCAAGCAATGGTATAAATATCATTCATTGTAAATTGTGATAGTAATTATTAATCTAAATTACAGTTTCAAGGAAATAATCAACAATTGTGATTTTTCTCATAGTCGTGAAACCCTGATTCTAACCCTAAAAACAAAAATAAAATTTTATAAAATAGATGGATTTATATATTTTACCTTAGCACTAAAAATAAAAATGAATGTGGCCTGGGTTTGTAAATCAGATCAAATAACTAAAGTTAAGAAAATATTATTTGGTGAAAGTGGGTAACCTGTTAACACGTGGAACTATTACTGCACAAAACCCTTTCTAAACTATGTGTATTTAGAATCGATAAGCTTGAGTGAGTAAATTGCTTGCAATACACCCATGTAATATATACATGAAATCTGATAAACTGCAAAATAAAATAGTACCCTTCATATGAGATCTTTGTAAACCAGGGCCATAAAGTCATGAAACGTCTTATTGATTTGTCTGTGTGTGTGTGTCACTCAACCTCTATCAGACGGGTCTTGTCATAGTCTCTGCGGTGCTGGTAAATACACTGGCTGAGCACCGAGTAAACTCTCTCCAGGTGATCCACACTGAAGCCGTCACTTTTCACAACCACCTTGTCCAACAGAGCCTGAAACACAGGAAAATAAAACACGATCAGACAAAAAAAAAACAAAGACATTTCTGTCACTTACTCCAGTTAATGTCATTCCAAACCTGTGTGGTGGAAATTCTGAAGACTGTTTTTAAAGCCCTTTTCCATCCAGTTACAATAAACATGGAGCAAAGCATTCAAACCTCAAAAACACCACAAAATCCATCAAGAAAATAGCTTATGACTCGAGCTTATTTCAAGTCATCTGAATTAATGTAACAGCTTTGTGTGAGGAAAAGACTCGAGTGAGTTCATAAGATGTTCAAAGAGCATTTTGAATCTTTTCAATGAATCATTTGATTAGGTTCATAGAACAGGACTGATCTGGTTCTTCAGTTCAACTCACTGGTTCATTGCTTCACAGCAGTTAGCAACACGAAACATTAATGGGAAACAACTTCATTTTTAATCTTTTTCTCATGCAAAGCCGTTTGTGAATGACTTTCATAGTGCTTTTGTGCCTGTTTTTGCTTAAAAACTTCATTGTAACTGCATGAAAAACCACATCAAGTCTTTAGAATGTTGTTTGTTGAGCTCCATGAGTTTGGACCAATATGAGGATGAGTAAATAACCACCAGTTTGATTTTTGGATGAACTACTCCTTATAAAATGAGCATACTGTACAGTTATATTTGAAACGCACTGCCAGATTTGCCAATGCATAAGTAATATTCTTAGCTCGGTGCTTATTAGTATTTGATTTGTTAATGGAAGGAATAGTGGCCACTAGAATAAGTCATTTTGTGTTCAAGTAAGATCTGGCTCTAAAGCAGGCATCTGGAAGTGAGGTAATGAATGAATCACATATAAACCTCCAACACGCATGCATCAAGCATTTCTGCAAGGTTCACGCTGACATACGAGCAGCGGAGTCTGTCTCTTTTACAGATTTTCGTGTAGAAGTTTGACCTGCACCTGCTAACAAATAACATTTCAGCCAAGCATTAAAGCCGCTGATGAATGTGCGTCCTGCGGTTTGCTTCGCTGCTGGAAAATGACTGTGGCGTCCGGAACAGTCTTGAAGAGGCTTAATTTGAAGCTGAAGTTTAATGACATTGTTATAGTTTCCAGAGGCCGCGCTACAAACACGCAGTGAAGGAAATGAGAGCTGACAGCTAATGCGGTGTGGAGGCAGGTGTGGAGGGAAACTCACAGATGCCAAATCCAGCTCATCACAGCAAACAACTCGGCCTCCTAAGAATAAAACCACGCTTAATCCGGTTCTCCAGAAAACACCATTTCAATTATTTTTTAGACACTTTAGGTGTAAAAAATTACAACAACTGTCTGAATGGATAACACAATTCTGGTTTTCCACTAGCAAATTAGTTTGTGATTACAGGAAAATTAAGAAGCATTTTGTAGACACAAAAAATAGCAATTGCTGGCTTGAAAAATACTTTATAATAACACACACACACACACACACACACACACATACATATATATATATATATATATATATATATATATATATATATATATATATATATACATATATATATATATATATATATATATATATATATATATATATATCGACTATATATACTTCATATATACACATATAATTTTCAGGACCTTAATTGAGAGACATGCCAATTTTTTTTTTTTTTAGCTACACTGAACTACCACCATTTTCAAGAGAAGTGGAAAGGATTCAGAACATAGACCTACTGCTTAACATACACGAGAACTGAATGCGCACACACAAAAATGGAAAAATAAATGAACATTAAATGAGAGGGTAACCTCCAGAAGATAGTTTGACCAGATGCACACCTGCAAACGAAACGACTGTGACAACACTGAGCTCCCAACACGTACAACCAGGAAGGGAGGTCAGCCATCTTCAAAAGCAATTAAGATCACGGCGACAGCTAATTAAGCCACATCATAATTACCTTCATTTCATGCGCGGCTCCAGAATGTGAGTATTTACTGTTTGCGCTGGGTTTAATTAAAACGTCTCAGACATCACAGTGGCCTTTCAATTGACATGTTCATCACAACGATCCTCCGGCCAATCGTGAGCTCATCAAGTTGTGCTGGGACAAGTTATTACTCGGACTGCACTGGTCTGAGTCAACATAAACAGTGCTGCTTTCTGATAAGGTTGGAGCCCGAAAGAACAGAGCGTGCCCAGATTAACAATGGACGGCAGTAATTGTGGACTCAGGTTTGGTTTTGGGGAGACGTTTAATGAGAAAACACATCCCCTGCGGACAGGTTTGAAACCGTATCTATGCTCACAAAGACAGCCCCTAAACAAATGAAAACATCCAAAAGTGTTCATTAAAAGCTACTGGAGGACATTGAAGGTAAATATCAGTATACTGAAAAGCAATAGCAAACAACCCCACTCCTCAGAAACCACTAAAGTCTGTAACAAACAGAGGTTAGTGACTTCATAAGATAGATAATCATGCTAAAGGGTTCATTCCAAAACTAAAATTCTGTAATTAATTACTTACCTTCATGTCGTACCAAACTCTTTGTATTGTTGTCTATGAAGGGACAGATACGTCTCCGATGTCATCAAAAATATCTTAATTTGTGTTTTGAAGATGAACGAAGGTCTTGAAGCAACATAAGGGCGAGTAATAAACAACAGAATTTTCATTTTGGGGTGAACTAACCCTTTAAATTAGACTAATTGAATGTTTGGCCACCGAAATGATTGCACTGAAAATAGCCAAAAAAGCCTTTTCGGTGTACATGGCGGACATACATGGGGAAAAACGCGAAAAAAACCACCAAGTGTTTGGTATTCGGCCTTCAGCCCAGTGTATCATTTTGTTCAGTTTTGGCTTCAGCCAAGAATTTTCATTTCAGTGCATCCCCAATAATTGAAATGGACAGAAGCGTCAGTTAAATTTTTTGAGTAGTGTCAAATAAATGCTCGTGCAATTGTGTCCTTTTCTATCATATTGCATTTCATTGTTTTTTATTATAACATTATTAAACATAAGTCCATAAAGTAAATGGTGTAGAAAAATATTCATGCAATTGTGTCGTTAGCTATCATAAGTTAATGTATTTTAGATTATTAGACACGTTAGGTGTTAAAATGTTAGATTACTTAGTAAGCAGAAGTAGTAGGTTTGCCAACATCTTGTATACATGTATATAGACTATACAGAAAATTACATGAATTAATAATTTGAATTAACTGTTAAACTGCTATTCTGAATTTATTGCAATATGATTTCTTAATGTTTAATTATTATTTAGATTACAAAATACAGTAAAATGGCATTACGGTGACATAATATTTTCTGAATGACAGGGGAGAAAATGCTAAATAATTAGTAAATAATCACACTTGACTAACGTGTCAATTACAGGGATTAGGTGTGGAGCTTGCCGTTTCTCTGGGTCGTTGCTTCGTCTCAGTGTCACTGACTGTGGGAGAACGGTCATGGATGGCAGATTCCCTCCATCAAACCTGAATAGAACGGTAATCCTAGCTTTAAAAGACTTGTTCACACAGTCCATTTGACTTTCACTTGAAGACTTGTTTTGTAATAACCTGACCGACCCAGACATCATTCCCTCAGATGGAGTGATACGAAGAACAAGCCGGTCGAATAACAGGAACATTTTCATTTTTCACAGCAATTTAAAATAAATAAAATTAATTAATTTTCATAAAGTATTCCCAGGTTCCCTTCAGTAACACCCAGAGAAATACCCCTATTAAAATTGCATTTAAAAACTACAAATATTACAGTAACTGCTGGATGAAGCATCACTTCTCCAGCCTACACAGACGCACAAAGGTCAGCAAGTTTGCTATGCAAAAAAATTAATGAAAAAATAAAGAGAAATAGACTGTTAGTCTGTTTAAAGAAAGGTCAAAACAGATTGATATGTTGTAGCAAAAGTAGATTTTCTCAAAACTTATTTAGTTAAACAATAGGCTGAGAAGTTATGCAACAAGATTTTTTTTTTTTTAACTGTTACACAATAAAATCCATGATATACTGTAAGTACTATTAGCTTTATGAACACAGAGCACGATGCTTTTAGACCTGACGTAATTCAAATAAATTATTACATTACACACACACACACACAATTTACCTGAATAACATTACTTCTAAAATCATTAAATAATAAAACCAATACTATTCTTAAAACTGAGGGCTATATTAAGTTATAAATAATGTTAAATAATAAATACGGTTAAATAATTTAGTCTGATTTTCTGAGCTCGATTCAGATTCAGACAGGCTGTGATTAAGGTAGAAATGTTCAGAGAAAGAGAAGCGCACTTGCCTGTTTTTAATTTTAATACAAATCTCTCATGTGCTCCAGCTGCAGAACATGTATAATAGATTCTATTAAGACAAACTGAAAGCTGAAACGGTCAAGTTAGAGAAGTGGAAGAAGTGATGCAACCGCTGTGGAAGATCCACAGGATGAACTGTGTAAAATTAAACCTCTGAGATCAATTTGAGACACACAAGGCTATATTGTGCTGCACTGGGTAATATTACTGTTTCGCACTGCTATGGAAAAGATTTTTCCTTTATTCCTAAAGAAAAGCAGACTTCAGAGCACAGATATTAAAAGAATAGTTCACCCAGTAATGAAAAGCACCAAAAAAGCACCACAAAAGTAGTCCAAACAACCCGGTGCAATGTATCCCTGCTCTCTGAAGCTACAGTGTAAGAAAGCTTTGTGTTAGAAACAGACAAAGGACTACTAAAGCTGTGTGGAATAAAAAAAAAAAATAAAAATGGCACCACTGGTTCTAACGTCTCTCTCAAGTGTGGACAAAATGACCAAAGTGCACACTGCCATAAAGAAAAAAACGAATATAGCTAAAAAGCTAAGAACTAAAACATTTATGTTGTGTCAACTTTATAAAACCCCCAACGATTGATACTCAAACTTCTAAAAGCTCTAAATTATTAACATGATTAAAAGCATATTTTACACAAACACACACACACACTTATATAGAGTAACAACTGATTTTTATATACCATTTATCCAAGCAGTCCGCTACATCGTTAAGATCCCATTCATTTACAATCTTTCAGAATTTCAGCGATATAAATATTAGCAATTGCACCAAAAGTTGCTTATTTTTGCTTATTTTGAGCATATACGTAACGGAGGTGTTTTTTTTTAAGTTTGAGCTCAATATTTCCACTATGAGCCATTAAAGCCTTTTCATTTTTGTTTGATATTTAAAAATATTCTGAAAGTGCAGCAAACTGACTATTCTGACTGATTATTTCACATACCAGGCTTTCCAGGGTTAAGAGTCTGCGCTGCTGAAGTCTTTGCATCATCCGATGCTTGAGCAACCGACACATTCAACATAAAATCAATTGCCTCTGGGCTTAATGTGACATGTATCAAACAAATTTAGCCCAGTACTGCCACTAAAAAAAGAAAAAAAAAAGTTTAAAAACACAGATTTAAGGTTTGAACTGCCAAATATAATAATGTCTTACACGGTCTGATGCGCTGTCCAAAATGTCAAATCTCCAACTCTTGTTCTAAAACGAAGGTTGGGGTTCGGCCAATCAGAACCAATTACATGTTTGGCTCTCCTGTTTGTCATTTCCAGTGACAGCAGAAGTACAGCAGTGATATTCTTAAACTGGCGTGACATTTTCATTTGGTTTCTTTGGAATGGTCCTGCATCTATTTTGTTTACTACCATGCATCAAAAAATAGAAACAAAATGGACCCACTATGGCTAATTAGCACATAAATGGCGTAATGCCTCGTCATCATAATGTCTAAATAAAAATGACTAGCATAATTTCTCGCATACCAAGACAGACGTTCAATAAACACCCTTTTCAACAGTCTGGATCGAGTGTAGTTCTCAGCTTGGTAAGTTTGGCCAAATATATCAAACACATGCACAAGCACGTTTTAAGTTTAGGCGAACAGTATCCTAGCATAGCACGCGTTTATGTTTGGCTAGCTCTGTACCATAGCAAAGTATGTGTTGCAAGCTGGCAGGATCTATTTCCTGGCATGTGTTTTCCATCAGTTCAGTCGAGAGCTAATTTATTTTAGCTCTCTTCACACTTAAACATTCGGTGTTGCTGAGAGAGCAGAAGTAAAAACTGACTGAAAAACCTCTCTGAAGAATACACTGCCTGAAACCAGGT
>NC_056718.1:22411786-22436786 GCF_018831695.1 Puntigrus tetrazona
AGAAACATTTGAAAGCTTTCAAGCTGTGCAAGGTCTTGCATTTTAATAACCTACATTCACCTCGCAATTCTCGATCCCTAATTACATGCAAAACCCCTGTCAAAATCACGGGTGTAGGAAACGGGTCTAACCGTTCATTAGACATGACTGACTGCATGATGAACTTCTCACCCTCATGTCTCACAGTCACTCAGATGACAACGAGAGAAAAGGGGAAAGAGGAAAAAAACACGAGCGTTGTCGTGACCGTCACCAGGGAGCTTATGCTGAGAGCTCCAGAATCACGGTGAGAAAAATAGACAGTGGCGGGTGGGCCAATCTGTTAGCGCTACACGACACCTGTCCACTGTGTAATTGGTCGGAGAGGGAGAGAAAGGGGGGTTATGGAAAAAAAAAACGGAGGGGGGGAGCATTGCTCGGCACGCAGGAGGCCATGCTTAAAGTCGTAATTGAAAACAATGGAAGGCAGCCCAGATGTGTGCCATATATCAGAGCCCAAAAGGATTGGGCTAATTTTCCTCCACCGGCTGCTGGTGTTACCTACTGGGCTTTCGGTGACTGAGTGCTCACACTACACTCACAATAATGGATTCCCACAACACCCCTCCTATTCTAAATACAACAGGTTTTTTTGGGGTTTTTTTCTTCTCGGAGAGGTTGATTGCGAAACACTTGGTGCTCCCATCGGATGTTATCAGAATGATCGAGTGAGGTGTGGGAGAGAGAGGAAACAAGCAAGTGGCAGAGAGAAAAAGGAGGACCTTGGAGATTGCCAACATATGGATAGAGCGAGAAGCGAGAGAGGGGAGCATAAGCGAAAAATAAGGGGAGAAAAAAAGCTTTTCCATTTCCAAAAATGTAATAAAAACTTCGGGGTGAAGAGGTTAAAGGTCTGACGCTGTAAAACTTTAACAGGCTTCATTCCACACATTCCTCTGTTGGACTCTGTCTGGGGTAACAGGTCTCCAGTTCAACAGTTGGGCTTTTAGTGTCCGTTCCTTCTGATGTAACTCCAGGTTACGTAAAAGGACACGTGTGCATTATTTTAAACTAAAAAAACACAACATTGAAACAAATAATCGTGATTAAGCTTGTGATTCTTGAAAGAGCTGTGTGTGTAATTTGTGTGGATGTATCTTGTGACTTTACTGATTAAAAACTGGGGTAAGACTTTTACTGAAAGCTTTTATATACAGATGCACTATAACATTAGCTTTAATGCATCGATTACACCTTGTAATGCACCTCATAATGCATTGTACAAACTCAATAATAATTGTAATCACAGTTAATACATTATTACACTTCGTTGTTACACTATGCATTTTAAATTCAGTTATAATTATTTCTGATATACAAGATATAATGTATTGCAATGCACATTATGAATAATTATAATGCATTATTGCAATCAAAAATATCCCTTTACAATGAATTACACAAAGGCTTTATGTAAACTGCAACCAAATTGCTAACCTAACTTAAAAGCGACTAACAAAACAAAACAATATGCACATTTTTTATTACTATTATAAAAAGGATTATAATTGAATTATAATAATTAAATAGTACTTGTAGTATGTCAGTCACCCAATATTAGGTTTGGTCATGTTAGTGTAGACACTTTCTTTCTGTTATGCAAGCCGCTTGATGTTATGTAGGGTTAATCACGAAAAATAAGTGACTAAACTAATAACAACACAACATAAAGATTGACTCATCTAACAAAAGATTACATATTTACCAACCTTACCAGCCAAAGTGACAAAATATGTGACTAACCTAACAGAATGACTAACCTAACATACCTAACAACCTAATGTAACCAATTATAACAGATTAACATAAAACAATGTATAACCTAACAACATAAAACTAAGTGACAAAGTTAGTTACCTAAATTAACATAAAATGATTAACATTACACAAAGTAACTAACCTGACAACTAACATAACATAGAATGACTAAAACTACAGAATCAAAGGGACTAACCTAATAACCTTACCTAACCCTGCCTATCATAACCTAGCATAAACTAAATCTACTAAATCAACAACCTAACCTAACCTGGAACAAACATAACCTAAATCTCTATGTTAGTCGCTTTATGGTGAGTTTCAATACATACATAGAACACATGCCTTATACACCTACAAATTACTCACATATAATGGAGATATATATATATATATATATATATATATATATATATATATATATATATATATATATATATATATATATATATAAAAAACACACAACATGAAATTCATACCAATACATCTTATGTTAGTAATGAATGCATATACACTTGTGAATAATTTACATGTACATATAAACAGAGACTTGCTTATACTTGGATCAAGTTTATAAGTATAAGCCAGTCTCTGTTATATGCATGTACACCTAGAACAGAACACACACACAAACTCACACACACAGACACACACCTACACATACTCTCATACGCATAAACTTGACCTATGCATACACAGCTATAAACACTCACACATAGGGTTTGGTAACGATGTCTTGAGTTAGACACCGGTTTCTGAATGATACCTTTTTCAAATCCCGATTTTATAAAAATCTATTTTAACAAGGTTACACCATCTCAACAAAATAAAAAAATCTTGTTGACCATTATACAGACTCAAAGGCTTACATCCCGATCCACTGCACAAAGGCATTAAACATATCCAACACAGAGCAAAATAGTTTTAATAAAGTTCGTGAAGTTTTCAGTTCATACATCTGTTAGGTACCTTGTGTCTGTTTTAAAATGCCTATGACTCAGACAACATCATCATTTCTGTTAATTTTTTTTTAAGATTTACTGATGAACATTAGCAGCTTCAAGCTGTCTGCCTTGTATAAACTAGTCGTGTTCCACAGGAACCCAAACCACTCAAACGCAAGACGAAACGACACAGTATTAAAGGGTCCTTTAACTTAAAGTGCCTATGTATGTGTATATGCTATGTTACACAATGAGACACTGTACGAGTAAAAATTTTGATAAATATTACCTGGGGTTTTTAAAGCACACCAACAAAAAAAGATAAAGATAAGCAAAATAATTCAGTGTGAAATCGGTTCGTTTGTTAATCTGGTTTGTCGCCGCTAATTGTGCAGAAATTCCACACTGGACCTTTTGAATTTGATCTTTAATCAGTTTTATAAAGACAGGTGGGTATAGGAAATAATAAGACTGCATGAGCACCATCACGCGACACGTTAGAGCACATACACCACCCATCAAGACACTCACCGTGCACGTGTCCATCAATACATATGCATTCGCGCAACAGGCCGTAAAATAGATCCGAGTTCAGTAAAATAATGCTTCAGCTGCACAACAGATTCAGTCTGTTACATATTAGCATATGTAAGGCATTTGATTTTTGTGGACGATGCAATTCAGCGACAGCAGCAACATCAGTTCAGCCTGACACGCATGTACGTGACAACCGGCTCCGAATACAGATGAGCAGCAAATGAAGCGGAACTGATGAGCCCCAATTTATTAAGATTTAGCAACCGGATGGTAGAAAGGTGCATGTAGCAATTTACACAAAAGGTCATTTCTTTTTGCTCGCTGTTTTGCTTTGTGGCCACACAAGACCTAATTTGACATTTCGGCCAAATCACAGTACACAATAGCCGTGGCTCGCTCTAAAGAGACCCATGCGGTGCATCAGGCCCTAATGATGCGTAATTAAGTCTACAAAGGACCCGTGTGTTTGCGTGTGTTCAACCAGAATACCGGGCTTATAATTGAACAGCACTACAAAGGAACTGGAGACCGCCGGGCTGCTTGGACTGATTGATAGGGGAAAATGGAAAACTTGTACTGCTGGAGGACATATTGATGTGTCCAGATTGCATCTGCCGCAAATGTTGACAACAGTGTGATTGAGGCCAGATCTTCGTCAAAAGCTGCATTAAAAGAGAGTTAAAAAAAATCTCTAGGATGGTAACATTGCAAACTTTTATGTAAGCCCATCTCAAAAGCAATGAAGAAAAGAGCAAAAATAAATGAATAATAATAAAATGTAGCAATGATTGTTAGTACTCTGACTCTTCATTTTGAAACCTGAGGGCAACGGCTGAAGATTTCCAGCCCTGTAAAAGTCAAAGCTTGACAAGGACCCAAAACACCGACTCTGGCCTCCAGGACTACGCAGCAGAACCCTTGGGCTTCACAGTTAGGAAAAAATGCAATACGAGTATCTGCATTATTAAAACTTCAGTCAGAATCATAAAATCCCAGCTTATCTGTTTCTGATATTTTCCTCACATTGGCCTAACACTGCTTTTCATGTCAACCAGGTAGATAGAAAAATAGCTTGAGGATTATGATAAAGCTACAGTCTTTAATGTTTAAGCCTTGAAATGCTTTTTGTTTGTTTCTCTCTCTCTCTCTCTCTCTCTCATTCCAGCAGAGGTTTTTTATTGATGAGGCGTCTAGCGGCGTTATTCTAGACAGGTGGACGTGTTTCTTTGTTGCTAAAGCAACAAAGTACATGCTTAATTAATGTGAATCAACAAATGAAATAAAATATTCACAAACAATTTTTCTGCGCTAAAACTATTAAGGCGGAGAGATGCTGAATTTTTCAAGTTGGATGAATCAAATCACCTTCCAATCATAATAAATCATTAAATAAAATAAAACAAAACTAAACATCTTAGAGTTTGTGCGTATATATATATATATATATATATATATATATATATATATATATATATATATATATATATATATATATATATATATATATATATATATATATATATATATATATATATATCTCCAAAAGGTGAAAAAAAGAAGAAAAAAAGACAGAAAAAAAAAAAGAAAAAAGGTAACAAGAAAGCTACCAGAAAAAAATAAGACACAATTCTTTTTTTGGTTTATAAAACATAACTCGTGAAAAAAAAAAAAATATATATATATATATCAATCCAAAAATTCAATACTATAAAAAGTAATAATAATAACAACAACAACAGTATTATTATTAGTAGTAGTAGTAGTAGTAGTAGTAGTAGTAGTAGTATTTCAGACCAAGCTAAAAATTTTTTGCTTACATGTGTATTTATTATGCAAATATAAATACAAATGGATGCATATATTTTCAAAATATATACTGTATGTGTGTATATACACAAATACACACATTATTTAATAAACAGTGTGCATACATGTATTATGAAAACTTTTAATTTTTAGTATTAACCCTGATTAACTGTTTGACAACATGGTAATAATCATCTAGCATTTAAAAACATATGGAATAGTATACAGTATATGAACTTTATAGGAACAGTTTGCTTCAACTGTATGCATCTTTACTGCCAAAATAGAAGAGTGCTAAAATAAAGGCTCCCAAAAACAATATTAAAACCATTTTAATGTAAAAATTCAGATATGAGTTCAGAAGGCCAGAATAACTCAGCTAGATGTTTTCGTTCTAGACGGTTTTATTTTAAGGTTTTGAGGTCAGCTGAGGCGGCTCAGAGGGTCATGGTCATGATGGGGGGATGCTGAGCTGGAAAGCAAAGAAGCTTCTGTCATTCACAGGAGGACGGATGGATTTTAACTACAGTCACTCCTTCAGAAACAACGGGCAAGAAAAAAAAAAAGGGATGGAAAGAAAAAGCTCGCCAGGGAGAACTTCATGCAAGCTTTTCACAGCCTTGCTGTGTTTGTGAATGGTAGGGGTGTTGTTCCAAGGCCCAGAATAAACCGAACAGCACAGGAAACATATTTCAGGAAATGGAGAGATGTTAAGTGTGCGAAAAGGGAGAGAGCGACTGACAATAATGAAAAGGAGAAAAAGAGAGCCAGGGGAGATGAAAAAAAAAACAAACAGTTGGCAGGATAGTATAAGTTTGCATACGTGGTTATGGTCCTTAATGTAACCCCTAAAATATCAGAGGCAGCGCTTTTTCCATCAGCCCTGTGTCTGCTATATAGATTTCATTTATAAATGTCACCTTTCTAAACATAGTGATTACTCATGGCTCAGCTCTCCTGGCCATGTACAGGCGACCTTTACTGTTATTTCAGGGGAAATGAAAATATTTTTAAAAAGTTACTTTTATATAAACATCAGCCAGAACGAACGTGAAGACATTTCTCAATTGGGTCAGAGTAAGCAAGAACAGGCATACCAATAACATCAACAGGATACGGTATTTACATTTGTATGCATGTCAATCTGTCTGTCCATCCCCCTGTACCTTCATCTATCCTATCCACCCATCATCACTCTACAATCTGTCGTCCCATCTAACCTTTCTGTTCATCCATCCATGCATCTGTCCATTAATCCATCATTTATCTATCCATCCATCGTAAGTATTGGTACCCATCTATGCTTCTATCATCCTATCATCCTATTTTTCTAACTACCCTTCTACAGATCCACCTGTCTGTGCATCTAGTTCATCTATTATTCCCATCTTTCCTTCCATCCTTCCAAACTATCCCTTTCATCTTTTGATTCCATCATCCTCTCTATTTACCCTTTCATGTCCATGTATCCATCCATCCATCCGTCCATGCATCCATCATCCCATTTATCTTTATGTCCATCCTTCCATTTGTCTTTTGATCGTCCATGCATCCAACGTTCCATTTTCCTATTTACTCTTACATCCTACCTGTCTATGCATCCTTCCAATCCTCCATCCATCCTTCCATCCATCCGTTTATGCATCATTAATCCCCTCTCTCAATCCTTTCATCCATGCATCAATCATCCCATTTTCTATCTACCTGTGTATTCGGCCACCTGTCTATGCATCATCCATGCTTAGATCCTTCCACGCATTGATCTCATTTTTCTGTCTACACTTCTATCCAGCCACCTGTTCATGCATCTATCCATCTTTTCTGTCTGTCCACCTATCATCCATTGATTTGAACAGTAAGTAAATAATAAGCAGCTAAATAAAGGACACAATCAAAAAATTCATTTGTATTAGATTAATTAGCTTGTTTGGGACCTCAAAATAAAGCTGCAACCACTTCCTAGGGATTTACAGATGTTCGTTTTGCCATTAAAGAAAAAGCCAGAGAGAGGTCAGGGGTCAGCAGCGTGTAAGTGTCAAGTGGATACTGTGGTCATTACCCGAGAGGAGCCCAGTGCAGGGCAGGAAAAAGTTGTCATTCCCCAGTCTTCCCACTTTTAAATAATGCATGGGAATTGTTGAAGCATGAACACACAGTCCCAGACGGTTGATATAAAAGTGTGTGTGTGTTTTGTGCGTGTGTACGAGGAGGAAATGCTCTTCTTGGAATAGCTCAGCACTTTGTAATAATTAAAACTGCCACTGCATGCATATTTCATGTGGCGCCAGGAAAATTTAGCCGTGCACCCCCCACCAGTACCTGCCAAAACACCACCTTATCTCACATTTATTAAACTGTGCGATAGCACACAAACAATATAGCAGTCACTTTTAGGTCCACCTTGTAGGAACACTTATTCATAATTACTCCTATGATGCAACAGTGTGAAAACATTGCTAGATGGACTAATGTAATGCACAAGTGAATGTAATTTACAGAAAAACAAATGTTGAAAACTACTTCTTACCAAGGCACACTATGCTAAAAACCTGAACATACAGATAAAGATTCACTTTAAAGGCCAACTGATTTTTTTCACGAGAGCTTAGTATTTAAAAGGGACCTTAAAAGGGATTTTTCTTGCTTTTTAGAAATAAGTGTCTGAAATACCAGCCCATCAGAACCATATATTGAAGAAAAAAAAAAAAAAAAAAAAAAAAAGTTTCAAAAATAGGGCTGAAGCCACTAATCAATGAAGCCAATCACAGAAGATGACAATAAATTAATAAATTTCATTATGTAATAATTGGGAATCCCTGAATGTGATACAGCTTTGCAATAGTAAAAACATTTTTATATATATCATAAGATATGACTGTCAGCTGATCCATCTAAACTATTTGTATAATAACAAAATCTTGATTATTAATTACTAACTTAAATCTTAATTGTCAGAAAAAACAACCTAACATACAATATCAGATTTTTCTTGGGGAAAAAAAAAAAAGAAAAAATAACTGCTCTAGCTATTAGGACAGATATATATTTCACACATTTTACTGCTATATTTTGTGGATGTTTTGAATGTGTGAGTGATTAAATGTAATGCGTGTTTAAATAATTTCAAATGTAGAACAACAGATAGAGCACATAGATATAAAAAAAGATTCATTGTTAAATATTAACTCTATTCTCTCAAGAATTCCAATGCATATAATTCTACTACTGAAATTGTACGTGTTACACACATAGTTGTACCATAGTACTCTATTTAGATGCACAGTAAATGTAATTACATTATCACTTTTTTTAATAAGCGCAGCATCTGGGTATTTGAAGTGTAAATTTTCTGTGATTTTAACACATTCTTCACACTATTTATACAAAAAATAAAAATGGCATCGGCTAGTCCATAAGTACATGAATTGGGAAGCACCTAGTGATTTTCTCCATCCCCACAGGGCGCTGGACAAAATGTGGATACATTTTTGCTGCAATAACCTTGAATAACATAAGCGAACTTCTGGGAATAAAATATAATGCTGCAAAAAAGGTTCAATATGGCTCCTTTAATCCAGGCAGGTCCATTCCTCCACTGGAGCAGCTCATTATTCCAATAGTTCATTGCAGAACATGTGGCCTTACAATGACACTAATTCCTAGAGTTACTTAAAATTCCTGCATAGCTGTGTAGGTGTGCCACGCTGTGAATGTTATTAAACGTTTAATAGCGAGCATGAGAAAGCCGTGCGAATCGGAGCTCAGGTAAATGAGCTCAACAGAGAAGAACGAAGGGGAGCCGGCACACGGCTGAGCTCCATACTGCAGAACACCTCACGCTCCCGCTCCAGGACACCCGCCAGGACACGCCGAGTCCGAGTTTGACCAGGACTATTATTCAACCTGGGACTTATTCGTTTGCTGGTCATTTGCCAGTGCAAACCTGTCCGAGGCTAAATTATTAAGCTAAACAAAGTTATTGATTTCAAATGCTGCCTCTAAAAGTTCAAGTGCGAAAACGACAAAAAAGGCAGGTGTGACCTAGTGTAAGAGCCTGTGCGTCCTAAAAACACTTGACAGATTCAGACATAGATTATTTGATAATGAGCACTTGTTACGCAAGGCTTAAGCAACCTACTGAAATACAAAAGTGAATACAAAATATAGCGGATATTAAATTTAACTGACCTTGGAACTTTTAAAACATTAAATGTGGCCAAATGAAATACAAACTACAATGCAAAAGACACTCAAGATACGATGAGTCAGTGAAGAATCATTTGCTCTGTTCTAAATATAGTGGGGCTACTTTTATGTTGCTGCCTTTTGAAACTTATTTTGACTCAATTCATTGGCTAAGTTTAGCCAAATAAATGGCATGTATTGTTCACACAGAAGGCAACTAATACTACCAAAAACGCACAAAAAACAAATGGAAAAAACGAACAGAAATAAAACTACTCAAAATGTGAAGCATTAATTTTCCACTGCTTGTTCTCTTCACTGAAATGCAACTAGACCATTGAATAAGCAGCTTATTTTTATTAACTTTGTCTCCTATTTCTTCACTTCTCTGACTTAACTTGGCTTGGCTGACAGAAGACTGTTAATAGAGTTTTGGTTCCCAGACATGGCTACCTGTTAATGGGTTTTGGGCATAAGACTAGATTTTTAAATACCAGAACAAATGGATACTTTATGACAGTATCTGGACCTAATATTTCTGACAATATTCCTGCTCTAACAGTATGTATTTGTAAGAATGCTTCATATTTATGAATGTTTACAAAATAGATCACATATTGATCCATTTTGTTTCAAATACAATGTGCTTGCAAAGAGACCTCACCTACATGCTCTTCTGAAAGGCTGTAATACTTGACTGATTTTATGTAGAATCTGGTTATAGTGTCAAGCCATACTGTCTATATATAGCCTCCCATATAGACTGTTTTCTACATTTTGAAACAGGAGGAAATACATTTAATAAAAATACCCATTAGCACAATATGTCAGGTGTAAGGCAAGAAATCAAGAGGTTAGAGAATACGACTGGAGAATGAGAAAGACAGGGAGCGATGGTCAGGGTCGCGCTTGTGAGAGGACACAGTTAGTCACTCTGGCCTTTGTCATGCAGTGTGGGTGCTTAATGAGGAACTCGAATCGATCAATGATTCAGTCTACGCCTGTGGAAATGAAGTAGATCAGTCAAAAGCTTCCTTTGCCCACTGAGAGGAGAAACACGCCGGCATGCCAGGTGTAATTCATCTCCAGCGTGAGCATGCTAGCATGCCACAGATTCTCCGAAGTCATTTTCCAGAAAAAAATTCCGCACAATACGTGGATGCGCACTTCTGATGGTCGCAATGCATGTTGTGACAGCTTTGAAATATAGACCCGCCAAAAATAGGTACAACTTCAAACCACTTTACAAAAGAAGAGCTGCATCTCTTATGGATGAAACTGTTATCTGCTACGCTGGCGGATGACTCATTGGCTCTTGAGCAGGAAATGAGATCACCCATGTTATAGCGGGCTCTGAAGGTCCAGCAAGCACTGGTTTCATGACAGCAAAGGTCAGTCCATCCCTTAGAACTGGACGAGAGTCAAAATGATGAGGGAGCTTTTTGGCGCCTTATCAGTGTGGCGTCTGCCAAGCCAAACGGTGTGGAAAAAGCAGCTCTCGGTGGACGCTTTTTCAGATGTTGTCAAGCCTATAGTGTGCAGCAGTGTCCATCCACTTCTGCAACAGCTTCTGGAAGTATATTTCCCTTTCACTTTTCAAACAAGTCTTCTTAAGGAGTTTTAAGCTATTAATCAAACCAGTCAGCTAAGTGGTGAATTACAACATAAACTTAAGCAGAGTAGCGTTCGCATTAAAAAGGTACAAGACTGTGTACATAATGGCTTTAATGAGGGAAAGAACTACAATCCCAAGCATTGCAAGTGACATTTTTGGGAATGCTATAATCAAAGATGACTGACAATCATTTAGAATACAGTTTGGATTGGGGGTATGGTTCGTTTCTGGGCAAAAACTCATTAGCATGAATGACAGCATTGATAGCACCAAGTTAAATGGAACAGAGCCAACATGGTTAATCTAAACATTTAGAAGTTAGTCTGATTCAAAGGGGAATCAGAAGGCTGAATCCTGGCTGGACTGACTAGAGGAGGAGGAGTTGGGGATAGAGGAGGGTTTTTTGCACAAATGCTGGTGATAATACTAAAGGAACAAAGAACTTGGGATCAGCAGATCAACAAAATTAGTAATAAACAAGTATTGGGTTTCATTCTGTAAATAGGATGCAGAGCATGGTTAAGCATAAAGAAACAACATACTTTACATTATTAGCAAAATATGCATTACACTGAAATTTGAGAGCATAATTTTTAAAAAAATGTTGAAAATGTCAGCTGATGGTTTCAACAAAAGCATAATCCGATGATTAACAATCTCTTGTTGTTTTATAAATTATTGTTAAAAATCAATGACCCTATGGAGGGAACAAATGTCTTTTTTCAGAACCTAACTGTTTGCGCTCTACAGCTAGTCCCGTTTTCTATCTTTAACCAACCACTTTTGAGATGGAAGAGTTGGCCAGTGGCCTACTGGGAGAAGAGTTTATTTATTGGACTTCGGCACTTATGGAAAATGCTCTTCTGGTGATAAGGAAAGAGGCCACTTTCACTTTGATCAGATCTACTGTTAAAAGGCAAAAAAGTGAGAACGAAGTGCTCTTGGCGATAGAGTTTCGACTTCAGATATATCGTAATCACTTGGCTGGCCTGCTGGGGTTCGTCACCAACCGCTGTGTCGGATGCTTAGATTCCACAGTGAGGTTTATGTAGAACCGCGTGATAGACCAAGCACATCGTCTACAGAGCTTGCTTTTAATGGACACCATTAGGAGGCCGTGAAATTCGGATTAATACCAAGCTGGGATTGTGATTACCTGAAGCCCAGGGAATGAGAACATTGAGAGCGAGAGGCGCAGCGTCTGGTCTGAATGATGAGGCTTTGAATCTTTTATCCTGCTCTTTAGAGAAAGAAATCGACAGAAAGTGAAGGTAAACAAAAGCAATATGATGGAAGAAGCCACAGGTAACGGCCGAAATTCGGTCACTGGGATGGTTAGACTACCCCTCGATGGCAGATTTGAGAAACTGGCAGTTCAAAAGCTTGACTTTACTCAGGAGCTCAAGCGCGGTCAGATGCGATTACGTCCAACAGGGACTTGCGTTATTTTGGGCCGTAAAGCCAATAAAGGACTCAAAACGGTGAGCGGAACCTCTGTCGGTTCACCTGAGACCAATGTCAGCGGATCAGATCAGCTGCTCAGGATTTCAGTTGCATCTGAAATTTTTATGGGTTTTTTTCTGGGTGGGGGGATTTATGAATTAAACATCAAAACCACCTCATTCGTGGGTCAGGTCAGATCCAACACTCTTTTAAAGAGCGGTTTTGTCTTAGCTTGCTATGGGAAATGACAAATGACCGATTCAATAAAGAAGAACAGGTGAAATATTCAGTGCAGCAGTCTAAATGATTCAGCTTGGAGGAATCAATCAAAGGTCAGCTGTGCGGTGCATGTTTTCCTGCGCTGTCTGAGATAAAAACGACCACCATTGGACTCCATAAATAACTGGATCCAGACTAGTAGACCGTTTTTAAGATACCAAACTGAAAATGATCATTCAGGGAGAGGAAGAAAATCCACATTTATAGGACCTATATAATAAAGCGGTATATTACAAATGCATTAACATTAGCACTGTGAGTTTTAGTTATTAGAATTAGCACTAGTTCTAGTTCTTTATTTATGAAGCACTTTATAAAAAGAGCTGCTTATGAGTTAATAGAAATTAAATATTATAAAACACTACAAATATCACCATTAAAATGCGTTTAGAATGTAATGATAATTTGAAACTTATGTATACGGTGCATTTTTCTTTTTCGCAACTATTTTTTTTCTTATCTAATCAATTAGCATATCATAGACAACAACAAACAATACCGCCAAAATATTTACTGACAGCATTTGACATTGTTCAATAATTAATCTATACTGTTCTAAGAAGTCTGATTTCACAATCTCTCACACAAAACTAACTATTGCACAGCTAAAAAAACTAAAAAAGTAAATTTTTGGAAATAAAACTTTTTTTAAACAGTTATTTGTCACCATATGTGGATCCATTTTTGCATTTGGGCTAATCAAGAGGCAGGACATTGGCTTATTTAATCATTAAATGTGATGTTCAGAAAATAAAACCCACTCAGCCAATACCTCATTTGCCAAGAGAAACTAGATCTGCTAACAAGGTGGCAGAACGCACAACAGAAATAGCAATTACGAGTCACAAAAGACTGGTGCAATAAATGTGCTTTTTTGGAGGCAAAAAATATCTTGCAAAATTACATCGTCGTCTCTGATCCCTAATGCACATATGTGGAATAAATGAAGGTGTCTTTATGAAGATAATGACTGCATTACTCCCTGTTTTCACGAAGTCCCATAACCCCTAGAGGACCTCCTGTGTGTCATTACAGAGGGCAAACAAAAGAGCTCCTACTAATCTGCAGCAATAAAAGCTCACATGATGATGTCTCTCGATGTACAGAAAGAGGCCAACAAGATGGAAGGCTACAGAGAGACATCAAAGAGGGAAAAGCTTTACATTGCAATTACATATTTGACCTCCTATGGTAACCGTTATTTATAATGAAAATAAATGTACAACGAACATAAACCTAAAACATATAGGAATAAAACTATATAACTGTCTGTTTGTCCATCTACTTATATATATATATATATACACACACACATATATACATATACACACGTATACAAATACACACAATACATATACATACACACATATATATATATACATACATATACATATATATATATATATATACATATACATATATATATATATATATATATATATATATATATATATATATATACATATATATATATATATATATATATATATATATATATATATATATATATATATATATACATATATATATATATATATATATATATATATATATATATATATATATATACATATATATATATATACATATATATATATATATACATATATATATATATACATACATATACATACATATACATACATATATATATATATATATACATATACACATACATATACACACATACATACAGTATATATACTATATATCTAATAATAATAACAACAACTAGATGGACAACCAGAAAGACAGAGTTATATAGTTCCTATATGTCCTATATTATTCCTATATGTTTTATATGAAATCCTTTTTCTTGTACCTACTTAAGACCCAACTTTAGAAAAGAAAACTGTCCATACAAGACATCATCTCAACTGACCCCACTTGAACTTTCTAAGAGAATTGTAGTGTCCTTCACAAGGGTCTAACAGTTCACTCAGAAAAACATTTCATGCAATCGACAGACACTCATTCACGACAAAGAACTCCTGAAAACAACGTAATAGTTCATTCTTCGCCAAAACGCAGCCTGAAAGGTACTAAAGTACATCCATTCTCGCTTCACTCTGGAACTCGCTGGGCTCAAATAACAACCTGCTGTGGGTTCCAAACCATTACAGACCAGAGGAGACAATGCATAAATACCCGTAACGCAAATGTTTCAGAAGAAAAAGCCATTCCTCAGGCATATGTCCTTGACTCAGAGATGACTAGTTTAATAATGGGTTAGTCAGAAAGGTTTTGTTCCAGAAAACAAAATCCAATAAATCCATCCCTCTAAGCTTCTGTCTACATACACGAAGACATATTAAGAAACGAACTGCGGTTTTCAAAAACATAAATATCTATGTCTGAAACCATCTAGGCCTACTTGCATGCGAGCAGGCAAAATTACTATTGCGTTTCTTTAGGGAAAAAAATACTTTACTAAAAATTATAATAATCTTACTGACCGAATCATTTACTTATTTACAATATTTAAGCCGGAAAAGTTTTTTTTTTAGTAACATGAAATACTTTAAACACTTTATTTAAAGGAGTTTCGAAACTGAGTGAATAGATTGATCGGATTTCCACGAACGAACCTGGGATCTTAAAGATTATAATTCTAGGCCCCTGAATACTGAAGTCTTTTACTTTGATACAACCCATCTCTATAATTAAGTCAATTAGCGCTCATATTATGGAAATAATGTGAACTCTAAAGGAGAGCACAGACGCTCTCCATGTGCAATTCGGGGCCAGCAAGATTTCCCTGGACAAAGCGGGGAGCCCCAACGCAATATAAGTTATATATTATTCAGGCCATAGGCTGCAGCGCAAATCATAAAAGAAGAGCTGCTTAAACTAAATGTTGTCTTTGTGCTGGGATCTGTTTTCCATCGAGCTCATTAAATTGCTCGTCTAAATGAATTAGCCAGCGCATGAAGGAAATAGCAACAGTACACTCCAAATGATACGAAAGTTATTCGCACGAAAACCACAGAGGAGCCACACGACGAAGCCTCAGCTGATTTTAAACGGCACCGATGACGGTATCTGCGACTTTAGTGTCGACAAAAGTTATTTGTGGTTTAACGGCCATGGCAAGCCGGATCAATATCATCCTGACAGATTAATAAAATTTCATAATTCATCAGACGGCTCCCTGACGTTGCTGTGCGATTTTCAGCAGTAAACTGCTCATCTTCTGAAGTTGAAAGAGGAAATTTGCTAGAACACAATCTCAGGGCCGAATCCATGTTTAGAAATGACGAGACAGACGTTTGATTAACTGACTCGAGCAAAAACGGATGATGCACACCATAAACATTAACTCCGCGTGCCAAACCGTCTTGGATAATAGTGGGAAGTCCTGACATGTCTGATCGACTTATTAACGCGTGAATGAAAACCATACAGCAAGAGCATTTAATCTTTGCAAAGTTATAAGTGTTATGATACAGAGTCGAAGCGTGACAAAAGAGAAACTGCCATCAAGAGCTATTTTTTCTTACTGTATGTGATGAAAAGACCACGGCTGAGCAAATGGGAGTTCATCTATATCACTCTTTTATAAATGAGTGAGCTACATTAGGCAATACAGGCAGATAAATCAAATATAAAGAATTCAATAACAGCATTCCACTGATCAACACACATTCATGACAAAATGTGCCTGATAATGACGTTTAATTCAAAATCTTAATACATGGCATATTTCTAATCACTGAACTCTTGTTTTTGAAAAAAAAAAAAAAAAAAAAAAAAAAAAACTTTATTCTACTGTAAAGCTTTTGCATGTTAATGCCAGTCTTTGGGAAAGCTGTTGTACAAAAAAATCATAGAAAAAAAAAAAACTACATTAAAATTACATTACATTTTATTAGTTTATTAGAGAGAAAAAATTTTTTAAAGAGAAATTGGAATACAATTGGAAAAATACTAAGATACAAATTAAAAGATGTTATTCTTTTTAAATAATATACTAACAACCACTTTAAAAACTATGTTTTTTTTTAAACCCAAATATACAAAAAATAAATAAATCCCCGATGGGAAAATGACCCACATTTCTAAGAGGTCAGGAATACTACTTTAAATTCAGTAACAGTATTCAACTATTCAACACTCATACATGACAGATTCAGTCAAAATACTGGCAAGATTAATAAAAAAAATAAATAAATAAATTGTATTTCTCGTGTTCTTTGGAAAAACTTTATTGTACTGTAAAAAATAAATAAATAAAATATTGCACAATGGTAATGGCAGTATTAGGGAACTACTACTACCAACAAAATAAATCTAAATTAATTTAAAAATATAATTTTAGTTCTAACCAATATAATCAAGTTCCAATTAATACAGTAGAATTCCATTACATTTTTAGCAATTTATTAGAGAAAAAAAAAAAGTTTAAAGGAGAAATTCAGGTAATTAGACAATTTCAGCACTAATAAAATAGGAAGATAAATACTAAGATAGAAATTAAAAGCTATTACAATTTTACTTACTACATTTTTAAACCTCAACAGACCAAAAAGTTGAAAATTGAAAAATGACCCACATTTCTAAGATGTCAAGAATACTATCTTCAATAAAGACTGAACAAGACTTGTGAGACGAATGAAACGCAAATGCTCTTTCAATCGATACAGCAAACACACAATTTATGTGCAAGACAACGGCGGTTTAATATGAAACACTCTTTCGCATTTATCCTCGCCAATGATTTTCTATGAGGGAAGTTAAACGCAGCCGTGGGCACAAATTAGTTGCTTGCCATTTAGCAAACACTGCAAAGCGACTTCCAGCACACTAATTGCAGGGCCAGTCCCGCTGGAGCAATCTGGGGTTAAGTGCTTCACTCGCGGGCGCAGTTATTCCACAGTGACTGTAAGAGTCCGGTTACTACTGCAGTCGCTCTGTAGACTGCACCTGATGACATACTTGACCACTACACAACATGCATGCACTAGGAGAGCGTCGTGCCAGGTTTACCGTTATGATATTTGCTAGCCTCTTTCAGTAAGATTAAAATGACACTTCTCCATATAAGATAAATCAATGCGTTTTATCATGCTAAAAACCAATCAGGGGCTGTAGAAGAAAAAAAAAAAAAAAAAAAAGATATTTGGGCTTATTCTGACGGCACCCATTCACTGCAGAAGATCCATTGATGAGCGAATTATGCAATGCTGCAGTTTCCCAAATCTGTGCAGTGAGTACATTTCAGCAGATTCTCATTTTTAGCTATTCCTTTAATATAATTTATTTAATGCACTGTTTATTGGAACAGAAAAGCACAGAACATTAGTGAGCAGTAACCGGAATGAATTATTAGACAGACTGAATGTATTTCCAACCTTAAAAAAAAAAAAAAAAAAAAAAAAAAAAAGTTATATTGCATAGAATTGCAAAAGCATGTCTGCCACATATAAATATTCTGAAAGCAAATGGGAGAGCGAGACGTCTGCTAAAGTTAAAGACCAAGAATTAAAAACATTGCGGTATTACTTTTACATCTGCTCCGAGGCTGAACTTTAAAAAAATGACTCCCTGCCAGTATCAAATGTTCAGTATGTTCAACAGTCGAGCTTCCACAACTTTCACCGAGCTGTTGCCAAGCTTAAAAAATAAAAAAAAAGACCACTTTTTCATAACCATCTGTGTGAATAGACACCAAAGTCCAGATTGTGTAGTTCAGGGTATGTTTCAAAAAAAAAAAAAAAAAAAAAAAAGGAAAAAGCAACAAGAACGGGGAAATGCTGTTCGAACAGCACATGTAATCATGACAACTATAACACTCAGGCTTTGAAAAAGCTCCTAGTCAGGCAAACTTCTGACTAGGACACAATACCTCATCAAATAGCAGGACGACCAAGCGATAAAACATCTCCGGCTCAGGAGAGCATCTGGTGGACTGAGGTTAACCCTTCCTGAATGGATGTCTGATCACTGTTAGGGTTATATATAAAAACCTTATGGATACTGTATATTTATATGGCATGTTTTGAGTCTCCACAAACTGAGAAAACACATGCCATTTCGTATGATGATGATGTCAAAGGCCACGTGTCAAACTATATTTTTTCCATATTGTTGGGTTTGTGTATTAGAAATACATTTCAGAGTTTACTTTTGGGTTGCTACCTCAACTCTAGGTCCTAAAGCAAAACCAGTTGAAAGCCACTGATTTAGAGCACTGGCAAGCGTTCACAACCTTCGGCATCAGATAACAGTGATGATAAGCAGGAAAGCAAGCAGCTCTGGACGGCATCGGGGATTAAATATCCCCGTCTGCTATCCCAAAGAAGACCTTGATAATAGAAGTGCTTAGTTTCGCCGGTGCTGGGCGGCTGATTCAGCATCGGGACAATAGCGGACCACAGCGGAAACACATTCCTCTTTGTTCTTGTGTGTCGGGGACAAGACTGCTGAGGCTTCTGAATCTGACGGTTCATTTGTCATTTCTCCTGTCATGTTGCTTTAGGTAGTAGCATTTACGTCCGCAAATGGAATTATTTTAAATGTATAGCATTATATGATGTATGGTTTCACACCAGAGCACAGAATTACACCCAAAGGGTGTTATCTTGCAAAGTCTGTCAAGAACGTGTCCAAGGCTATATTTGACAGAAAGTTATTGATATACAATCGTGCTCTTAAAAATATTACTTAAAGGTTCTCTAAAAACTGATTGGGGAAACAAAACGACCTTCTTTTGAACTAGATCTAATACGCAACACTAGAAAATCAAAGACTCATACTTTGCAGAGATTTTTATCAACATATTAAAAAATAATTATTTAGCAACTCATAAAAAGTTTAAGATAAAAACTTAAATTGACATGTAAATGTCAGGATTTTTGAAGAATATTTACCCCCAAAAGTCCATATTCCAATGCTACAATGTCTATTTTTAAATTGTAAATGATTAATTAATGGTAAAGCATTATTGTTTGATCTTAATAAACTAAAACTGCATTACAGTGTTGAATTATAATTAAGGTGTTAGGTTGAAAATAATGAAAGTTGGAAAGCAAAAATGATTGTTTTTTGATAGAAAAACTACAATTGTCATGAAAACGCCATGCAAAGACCAAAAAAAAAAAAAAACTTCATGAGATCAGGAATACGTTGAAATACTCTTTTTCTTTGCCATCCTCTCACTGTTGTTGTTGTTGCCAGTTCAGTCTGATCCAAGGACAAAGGGTCAAGATTTATCAATTGGCAAGCATTAGCTTGAATAGTATTAATTTAAGTAGAACTTGCAGCACACAAAAAAAAAAAAAAAAAGATGATGCTCCTTGGATCAACTTTCTTTTTAGATTAAATTGTCAACTGAGCCCGAAATCAGTAAATACCATTAAGCCCGATAAAATGAGGAGAAAAACATTACTAATGGCTTCTTTGACAGCATCAAAGATAAAACTAATCACTTGGGGGATAAGGCTAATTTAAGGAAGCTTTTCTTTAAATTAGTGTTTGTTGTTGGGCAAAACAGATGGAAGGTAGATGAAATGCTTAACAAGCTCTTAGGAGCGGAAAGCATGAGTTTTGTACTCACTCACCTCGTGTTCAGAGGCAAGAAATATAACACAGGCAGACAGGAGTGCACCCATCTCATCCCGAGGTGTTTATTGCACCTAACAGCCACCTTCTCATCCCTCAAGGATGTAATCATTCTTTGTGTTTCTTTTCCCTTGAGCTGTTATACTGTAGGGTTCTAGACGGAGTCTGTCAGATTATCAGAGAGACACATGACACCTTGTGGCAGAACGAGGAAGTGCAGGACACAAATTGGTGAATAAAGGACAGGGTTTAGGTGCTTTTTTTTAATAAATACATTTTAAAGTGTATGAAAGCTAAAAAAAACATCTGCATAGGAATACATATTTTACGTCGCTGGATTGCACAATTTAAAATAACAGTTATATATAGTTTTTTTGCATTTTTTTATGGGAAGTTATGGAAAATGTGTATTCCTACACAAACATATATACTTAGCTATTATAAACACATTTAATAGGGTCTTGAAGCTTTTATATTATGAGGGTTGTCTATTTTTTAAAGAAGGCTCTAGGTAAAACCTGCCATTTTGTCAAATATTATTACAATTTAAAAGAATTGCTGTCTATTTTTATGCTTGTCTATATTTTAATATATAATTCCATCATGTGATGCAAAGCAGAATTTTCAGCATAATTGCTCCAGTCATCAGTGTGACATAATGCTTCAGAAACCACTGTAATATCCTCAAGAAACACTTATTATCAATGTAGTAATTTTATATATTTTATATTATTATATATATATATATATATATATATATATATATATATATATATATATATATATATATATATATATATATATATATATATATATATATATATATATATTATATATATTTTTTTTTTTTTTTTTTACCAAAAGCGTTTCTCTCAAAATGTATATAATAAAAATAAAAACAACTCAAAGCTAAAATTATACGCATACAGATAAAACAAGCAGTTGATTTAACACCATATACTAAACATACAATGTTATGATTCACTTAATCATCCAGACATCTAGAACATCATAACTTCAAATCCCAGTTGATTCCTAAATGAAAGATTAAACACCCAAAACACAATACAATCTAAAAATAAACAACCCATGATGGGTTCTTATTGTAGCAAGCTCACACTAGTCAAAATACCCATCAGATCCACTATATTTGAGATAGTTGCTAATTAATCTCCAATGTGCAAGTGGAAGCATCCCACGACTGCCATCCGATGACTTATCCGCAATCTAATGAGTCCTCGCTGGCAAAGCTGCAAGAACGAACTTGCTTATCGCGCCAGGGGTGGTAATGCCGGCTCTTAACAATTCACAGCATTACAGCTCAATCTGGCAACAAGGCCGTACGATAGGCTGAAACAAGCCACTCCTCCACCAGAATCTCTTTTGAGGCCCAGCTAAAAGCCTTTCTGAAGCGGAGATGTGAGATGAATGTGATAAAACACGTTCCCAGCTGCTGCACGGATGTGCCAGTGAGTTTCGCCGTAGAGTACGTGCTGATAGTACTTTCTGACCCTAGTGGCCCCTGTGCCTTCCCAGCATCCCTCTCCATCTGCCGGGGCGGCCACAGGAGAGGACTGACCTGGCTGGTGCTGCGGTTAGAGAGAAGGCGGTGAGGGAGTGCAACCAGAGGGCAGTGCTCTGATGCTGAGAGAAGTTCTATAGTGTTACACCTGCATCAATCCTGGCTTCACTCTTGTGCATATCAATAGCAGAGGGACTATATTTGTATGATGTATGTGAACCCATGAAATCAATATGGAGGTCCCACTGTTCTCTTGGCCTATTTTCACCAAGCACAAAACTATGATAATAAACAAAAAAAAAAAAATCTAATAATAATAAAAATAATAATAAAGACTGCTTGCTGAAATCAAAATCAATTCTTCCCCACATTTGAATAATTCAAAGTCTAATCACTTAAGAAAGTAATGGCTAAAACTTTTAACTATCGGTTGGTAGTCTAACATATCGTGGCAAAATTCTATTTATAGCTCAGGAACTGCATGGAAACTGAACTCCAAAATAATAATAATAAAATTTATAATAATAAATCAAAACATTTATTTGGTTTGCATTTTTGGTTTAGTATGCATAAATTGCAAAAAGTAAATAAAAAAAAAAATCTCACAATACTATAAAGATGGTCAAGAACCAATTGTTATTAAACCTTTTCACAAAAGTGTATATATATATATATATATATATATATATATATATATATATATATATATATATATATATATATATATATATATATATATATATATATATATATATATAAAATATATTTTCTTTTCATTTGCATCAAGCAAGTTCCAAAAATTAACAAATAAAAGATGAAATAAGAACGTAATATATATAGTATATAAATCGCCTCAATCTGCTGCCATGTCTTTGCTTAGTTGTGTCACACCACACATCTCTACTCTTATCATTCTATTATAGTGTCCTAGAGGCTACACACTCCTGTCGGGGCACAGTGACCCCTTATTCACAGAGTGGCCATGAACCCGTGGCACAGTCACACTTGCCCCTTGTGAAAACTCCTTTTACAGGCAGAGCTGTTAGCAGAAGTGTCAGAGCACGCAGGGCTCGTTTCAGCACACCGAGTCAAAGTACAGCTTGTTCGATCACCTGCAAATAGCCTAGCCTAAAAGCTATAGCACAAAGACCACAGACCTTGAGAATCTTCGTTGTTAGCTGTTGTGTTCTGCATGTACTCACTGCTGCAGTGCTTGTCCACTCCATCACCCTGAGAACTGCTTAATCCCGCCTCCTCTCCCACAAGTTTCCTGGTTGCCACAGCGCTCGGAGTGACGGGCGGCTGCGGTGTGGTCTGAAAGGCTGGGGCAATAAGAAAATAGGAGTCACTGCAGGGTACACATATCTAAAATGTCTCACAATATGTGAGCCTGCACCCCAAATCCAGTCATTAAGGGTCAAGTTTTTAAAATTGAGATGTATACAACTGAAAAAATAAACTTGGTTTGTTAGGATAGGAAACTTTTTGACAGAGATACAATTATTTGAAAATCTGAGGGTGCTGTCCAAATGAAGTTCTTAGCGATGCTTATTACTAATCAAAAATTGGGCTTGGGAATATTTATGGTAGGAAATTTACAAACGATCTTCATGGAAAAACACATCACTTTACGCATTAAATGTATTGTTGGCTTTTTACAAATAATCCCCAGCGACCCGAGACTGATTTTGTGGTCTGGGCTTGCTAAGAAGTATAGAAAACCAAACAGCTTTTTTCTTCTTTGCAGTGTTCTACCTTTTAAGAGTAGTATTTAATTTTTGGAATAATTTTAATTAAATTATTTAATTGTTAAATATATAATTATTTCTAATAATAAAATTTTTATATTTAATAAATATATATATTTAATATATATATATATATATATATATATATATATATATATATATATATATATATATATATATATATATATATATATATATATATATTTATTTATTTATATATATATAAATATATATATATATTTATATATATATATATATATATATATATATATATATATATATATATATATATATATATATTTAATAAATAAATAAATATATAAATTATATATATATATATATATATATATATATATATATATATATATATATATATATATATATATATATATATATATTTATTTATTTATATATATATATATATATATATATATATATATATATATATATATAGCAAAATTTGTCTTTATAGTATCAGGCTCCTTTTCACCCCCTCCCCTCAGAGTCCTTATACAAGAAAATATATGGCCTCTTCTGAGGAGATTTCAGAAAGATGGTCGCTCGCAAGGGGATCATCATCATCATATTCTACAAAATCATATTCTTGCCTGCCAAATGCTAAAAAGAAAAAAATCCCAGAGGCTTACGTTGAGTGAGGGATTCAAGCCAGAACTAGAAAATCATAAAGACTTAGTAGTGTGCTTTATCACACAGTTGAGAACTTTTTAAAGATCGCATTAAATCAGGTTTTGTGGCTGTTAGAGCATGTCTGTTATGCTATTATTTGTAAAGCAAGACAGAATTCACTTCAGTAAATAATGCTATGGCCTCTGGGATAACAGAAATGATGAAAATACAGAGGACACATCCCGCACTCATTCATTATGTCCAATTAAAATGTACTCTAGATGAATAATTTCCTTGATATCACCAACTGCAACAATGTTAAACAATAAACCGTTTTAACAGGAAATAAAGCAAAAAATGAAGGGCCTGTCCTCATCAGGCCATTTGATGGTGGTCTTTAATTCAGACGCAGCCCTGCTTCAAACTTACACACCACAATACCGATAGCCATAACTTCTCCACTGCACCATATAAAATATTCAGCAGCACTTCTCTAGAGCAGGTCATTTTTTACCCCACCGTATTCGTTCAACTCAACCAGTGCAAAATGAAAAGGAACCGAGGGGTGGCCCAGAAGGGGGCCGTGCGAGATTTTCGTTACAGCGGACACAAAATGAACGAATTACAGGAATCTGAGGTAAATCATTCTGAGAAAAAAAGCCCCCTGGTGATTAAAGGGTGGTGGAGGTGCTGGTCACCAAGACTCTTTTGCGACAGCCTTTAATGTGAACTCTCTCTTATTTTTTTTCCTTTTTCATTTAAAAGCTAAAAGAGAAACATTATGTCCCTTTGAGGAATAAACCCCTAACACTAATATTAGTGCTGATGGCTGTTAAACAAGGTGCTGGCACGCATGCTAAAATCTAGGGCTGAATACCCATAGGTCTCTAAAGGATTTCCTAATTAGTTATATGCATTTATTTGCCTACATATTTTT